>NC_134407.1:109852656-109982656 GCF_038048845.1 Mixophyes fleayi
TCACACGCAGAGGCAGTGACAAGCAGGACTGTGTACAATAAGAGCTCCACTGGACAATTTCTCCTTTTACCCAGTCCATGACAGGGTTATGACGGGAAAGCCATGGGTGGCCCAGGATCAAGGGAACTGACGAACAATCGATAAGGAAGAAGGTTATTGACTCAGAATGGAGAGCTCCGATATTCAACTGTAGTGGTGGAGTCTCCCAGGAAATCTTGCCACCAGGAAACGGACTTCCATCTAAGCCACAGACAGTAATAGCATATTTGAGTTTTACCATCGGAATTCCAGCAGCGCGGGCAAACCCGATGTCAAGAAAGTTGCCTGCAGCTCCACTATCAATGAAGGCCGACAGGTCCACAGAACGAGCACTGAGCGTGAGCTGTGCAGGGATCAATACAGCATTTATCGGGGAGACAATTTGCAGACCTAGGTGAACTTTCCCCTCGTTCCCTAGGCATGCTCTTTTCCCGGCTTATTTGGGCAGGAACGGGAGAAGTGACCTTTAGTGCCACAATAGAGACATAAGCTTTGTGATCGTCTCCCATCTCTTTCCTCAGGAGAGAGACGATATGCTCCTAATTGCATAGGCTCCTCACCATCCGTGGAAACAGGAATGAAGGCGGACGGAGGTGAAGATGCCTCCTTTTCGGTTTTCTGCTCTTTAAATCTCCTGTTGATTTTAATGGAGAGGTGCATCAGATCCTCCAGGGAGGTAGGAGATGGGTATTGCACCAAAGAGTCTTTAATCTGTTCTGACAGGCCGAGACGAAACTGAGTGCGTAAGGCAGGGTCATTCCATCCACTGTCGGGTAAACATCTACGAAATTCAGAGCAGTATTCCTCTGCCATCCGCCGTCCTTGTTTCAAGGCCCGTAGATGAGCTTCCGCGGAGGCCATTCGATCCGGGTCATCATATAGTAGACCTAATGCCTGAAAGAAAGCATCTACGGACTGCATGGCAGGACTGGTCTGTGGCAAAGAAAAGGCCCAGGACTGGGGGTCATCCTGTAGGAGGGAAATGATAATCCCGACTCTTTGTTGCTCTGAACCGGAGGAGCAGTGTCTCAACCGGAAATAGAGCTTGCAGCTCTCCCTGAAATTCCGAAACAGGGATCTATTTCCAGAGAACCGATCTGGCAAATTCATCTTAGGTTTACAGTTGGAACTCGGAGCGGGTTGTGAGGTTTTCGTGGCTTCTTCTTGAACGGACAAATGCTCAGCCAATCCCTGGATCATTTGATACAAGGACTCAACATGGCCTGCTAGGGCTTGTGCCGGAGACGGTGTGGATCCGCTTGCATCCATTCCTACCTTGTCTCCGTGTGTGGGCCGGTTATAATGTTAGTAACCCCTCCAGCCGGAACAACACAACCCGGAGTCTACTCCGTCAGTCAGGTGTTCACTGGAGCCCCTGATGGTGGGGACAGACTGGGCCGCAGACTGACAGAGGGTCGTGAAGTGTGTACCAGCTGGGGAGAACCCAGGCAAGCGTAGTGGGGTCCAAGCTGAGGTCAGGGGTCACGAGCAGACAGGGAGTAACGGTATACAAGCCAGAGGTCAGGGGTCACGAGCAGACAGGGAGATCGGTATTTAAGCCAGGGGTCAGGGGTCACAAGAAGCACAAGCAAAGTCCAAATCCAAGCCAAGGGTCATACACGGGAAATCAGCAGCAAGTCCAAAAAACAGGAACAAGGCAGGGAGCAGGTTAAGCTGACTGGACACAGGAACTATAACCGGCAGTGAGACTGCAGACCTCACTGCCTTAAGTACCGGAGACCACCAATCAGAGCCTAGCTCTGAATCAAGCACAGCCCCTGTAGATTAATCAGCCCACAGGCTGGCCTGTCACACATGCACCCGGCTACTCAGCCTGCCGGAGCGCCTACGTAGAACTTGTTTGACGTGATTATGATGTGTGGGCAAAGATCTGGAATAGATGAGGATATCATCTAAATAGACGACCACGAAACAACCAAGGAAGTCCTGAAGAACCTCATTGATCAAGATCTGAAACACTGCAGGTGCATTACTAAGGCCAAACGGCATGACCAGATACTCGTAATGGCCAGAGTGCGTATTGAATGCCGTCTTCCACTCGTCTCCTTCCTTGATACGGATGAGGTTATATGCTCCACGAAGGTCGATTTTTGTGAAGACAGTAGCACCTCTCAACTGATCAAATAATACTGAGATGAGCGGAAGGGGATAGGTGTTCTTGATTGTGATAAGATTCAATACAAGGTCTTAGTCCTCCGTCCTTTTTGGATACAAAGAAGCATCCTGCTCCTACAGGAGATTTAGATGACAGTCGAAGTCACGATGTGGTGGTAAAGTATCAGCTGCCTTATTGGAGAACACATCCCAGAACTCATGATATTGGAAGGGAAGCTGCTTCGGAATAGACTGAATCACACGCAGAGGCAGTGACAAGCAGGACTGTGTACAATAAGAGCTCCACTGGACAATTTCTCCTTTTACCCAGTCCATGACAGGGTTATGACGGGAAAGCCATGGGTGGCCCAGGATCAAGGGAACTGACGAACAATCGATAAGGAAGAAGGTTATTGACTCAGAATGGAGAGCTCCGATATTCAACTGTAGTGGTGGAGTCTCCCAGGAAATCTTGCCACCAGGAAACGGACTTCCATCTAAGCCACAGACAGTAATAGCATATTTGAGTTTTACCATCGGAATTCCAGCAGCGCGGGCAAACCCGATGTCAAGAAAGTTGCCTGCAGCTCCACTATCAATGAAGGCCGACAGGTCCACAGAACGAGCACTGAGCGTGAGCTGTGCAGGGATCAATACAGCATTTATCGGGGAGACAATTTGCAGACCTAGGTGAACTTTCCCCTCGTTCCCTAGGCATGCTCTTTTCCCGGCTTATTTGGGCAGGAACGGGAGAAGTGACCTTTAGTGCCACAATAGAGACATAAGCTTTGTGATCGTCTCCCATCTCTTTCCTCAGGAGAGAGACGATATGCTCCTAATTGCATAGGCTCCTCACCATCCGTGGAAACAGGAATGAAGGCGGACGGAGGTGAAGATGCCTCCTTTTCGGTTTTCTGCTCTTTAAATCTCCTGTTGATTTTAATGGAGAGGTGCATCAGATCCTCCAGGGAGGTAGGAGATGGGTATTGCACCAAAGAGTCTTTAATCTGTTCTGACAGGCCGAGACGAAACTGAGTGCGTAAGGCAGGGTCATTCCATCCACTGTCGGGTAAACATCTACGAAATTCAGAGCAGTATTCCTCTGCCATCCGCCGTCCTTGTTTCAAGGCCCGTAGATGAGCTTCCGCGGAGGCCATTCGATCCGGGTCATCATATAGTAGACCTAATGCCTGAAAGAAAGCATCTACGGACTGCATGGCAGGACTGGTCTGTGGCAAAGAAAAGGCCCAGGACTGGGGGTCACCCTGTAGGAGGGAAATGATAATCCCGACTCTTTGTTGCTCTGAACCGGAGGAGCAGTGTCTCAACCGGAAATAGAGCTTGCAGCTCTCCCTGAAATTCCGAAACAGGGATCTATTTCCAGAGAACCGATCTGGCAAATTCATCTTAGGTTTACAGTTGGAACTCGGAGCGGGTTGTGAGGTTTTCGTGGCTTCTTCTTGAACGGACAAATGCTCAGCCAATCCCTGGATCATTTGATACAAGGACTCAACATGGCCTGCTAGGGCTTGTGCCGGAGACGGTGTGGATCCGCTTGCATCCATTCCTACCTTGTCTCCGTGTGTGGGCCGGTTATAATGTTAGTAACCCCTCCAGCCGGAACAACACAACCCGGAGTCTACTCCGTCAGTCAGGTGTTCACTGGAGCCCCTGATGGTGGGGACAGACTGGGCCGCAGACTGACAGAGGGTCGTGAAGTGTGTACCAGCTGGGGAGAACCCAGGCAAGCGTAGTGGGGTCCAAGCTGAGGTCAGGGGTCACGAGCAGACAGGGAGTACGGTATACAAGCCAGAGGTCAGGGGTCACGAGCAGACAGGGAGATCGGTATTTAAGCCAGGGGTCAGGGGTCACAAGAAGCACAAGCAAAGTCCAAATCCAAGCCAAGGGTCATACACGGGAAATCAGCAGCAAGTCCAAAAAACAGGAACAAGGCAGGGAGCAGGTTAAGCTGACTGGACACAGGAACTATAACCGGCAGTGAGACTGCAGACCTCACTGCCTTAAGTACCGGAGACCACCAATCAGAGCCTAGCTCTGAATCAAGCACAGCCCCTGTAGATTAATCAGCCCACAGGCTGGCCTGTCACACATGCACCCGGCTACTCAGCCTGCCGGAGCGCCTACGTAGAACTTGTTTGACGTGATTATGATGTGTGGGCAAAGATCTGGAATAGATGAGGATATCATCTAAATAGACGACCACGAAACAACCAAGGAAGTCCTGAAGAACCTCATTGATCAAGATCTGAAACACTGCAGGTGCATTACTAAGGCCAAACGGCATGACCAGATACTCGTAATGGCCAGAGTGCGTATTGAATGCCGTCTTCCACTCGTCTCCTTCCTTGATACGGATGAGGTTATATGCTCCACGAAGGTCGATTTTTGTGAAGACAGTAGCACCTCTCAACTGATCAAATAATACTGAGATGAGCGGAAGGGGATAGGTGTTCTTGATTGTGATAAGATTCAATACAAGGTCTTAGTCCTCCGTCCTTTTTGGATACAAAGAAGCATCCTGCTCCTACAGGAGATTTAGATGACAGTCAAAGTCACGATGTGGTGGTAAAGTATCAGCTGCCTTATTGGAGAACACATCCCAGAACTCATGATATTGGGAGGGAAGCTGCTTCGGAATAGACTGAATCACACGCAGAGGCAGTGACAAGCAGGACTGTGTACAATAAGAGCTCCACTGGACAATTTCTCCTTTTACCCAGTCCATGACAGGGTTATGACGGGAAAGCCATGGGTGGCCCAGGATCAAGGGAACTGACGAACAATCGATAAGGAAGAAGGTTATTGACTCAGAATGGAGAGCTCCGATATTCAACTGTAGTGGTGGAGTCTCCCAGGAAATCTTGCCACCAGGAAACGGACTTCCATCTAAGCCACAGACAGTAATAGCATATTTGAGTTTTACCATCGGAATTCCAGCAGCGCGGGCAAACCCGATGTCAAGAAAGTTGCCTGCAGCTCCACTATCAATGAAGGCCGACAGGTCCACAGAACGAGCACTGAGCGTGAGCTGTGCAGGGATCAATACAGCATTTATCGGGGAGACAATTTGCAGACCTAGGTGAACTTTCCCCTCGTTCCCTAGGCATGCTCTTTTCCCGGCTTATTTGGGCAGGAACGGGAGAAGTGACCTTTAGTGCCACAATAGAGACATAAGCTTTGTGATCGTCTCCCATCTCTTTCCTCAGGAGAGAGACGATATGCTCCTAATTGCATAGGCTCCTCACCATCCGTGGAAACAGGAATGAAGGCGGACGGAGGTGAAGATGCCTCCTTTTCGGTTTTCTGCTCTTTAAATCTCCTGTTGATTTTAATGGAGAGGTGCATCAGATCCTCCAGGGAGGTAGGAGATGGGTATTGCACCAAAGAGTCTTTAATCTGTTCTGACAGGCCGAGACGAAACTGACTGCGTAAGGCAGGGTCATTCCATCCACTGTCGGGTAAACATCTACGAAATTCAGAGCAGTATTCCTCTGCCATCCGCCGTCCTTGTTTCAAGGCCCGTAGATGAGCTTCCGCGGAGGCCATTCGATCCGGGTCATCATATAGTAGACCTAATGCCTGAAAGAAAGCATCTACGGACTGCATGGCAGGACTGGTCTGTGGCAAAGAAAAGGCCCAGGACTGGGGGTCACCCTGTAGGAGGGAAATGATAATCCCGACTCTTTGTTGCTCTGAACCGGAGGAGCAGTGTCTCAACCGGAAATAGAGCTTGCAGCTCTCCCTGAAATTCCGAAACAGGGATCTATTTCCAGAGAACCGATCTGGCAAATTCATCTTAGGTTTACAGTTGGAACTCGGAGCGGGTTGTGAGGTTTTCGTGGCTTCTTCTTGAACGGACAAATGCTCAGCCAATCCCTGGATCATTTGATACAAGGACTCAACATGGCCTGCTAGGGCTTGTGCCGGAGACGGTGTGGATCCGCTTGCATCCATTCCTACCTTGTCTCCGTGTGTGGGCCGGTTATAATGTTAGTAACCCCTCCAGCCGGAACAACACAACCCGGAGTCTACTCCGTCAGTCAGGTGTTCACTGGAGCCCCTGATGGTGGGGACAGACTGGGCCGCAGACTGACAGAGGGTCGTGAAGTGTGTACCAGCTGGGGAGAACCCAGGCAAGCGTAGTGGGGTCCAAGCTGAGGTCAGGGGTCACGAGCAGACAGGGAGTACGGTATACAAGCCAGAGGTCAGGGGTCACGAGCAGACAGGGAGATCGGTATTTAAGCCAGGGGTCAGGGGTCACAAGAAGCACAAGCAAAGTCCAAATCCAAGCCAAGGGTCATACACGGGAAATCAGCAGCAAGTCCAAAAAACAGGAACAAGGCAGGGAGCAGGTTAAGCTGACTGGACACAGGAACTATAACCGGCAGTGAGACTGCAGACCTCACTGCCTTAAGTACCGGAGACCACCAATCAGAGCCTAGCTCTGAATCAAGCACAGCCCCTGTAGATTAATCAGCCCACAGGCTGGCCTGTCACACATGCACCCGGCTACTCAGCCTGCCGGAGCGCCTACGTAGAACTTGTTTGACGTGATTATGATGTGTGGGCAAAGATCTGGAATAGATGAGGATATCATCTAAATAGACGACCACGAAACAACCAAGGAAGTCCTGAAGAACCTCATTGATCAAGATCTGAAACACTGCAGGTGCATTACTAAGGCCAAACGGCATGACCAGATACTCGTAATGGCCAGAGTGCGTATTGAATGCCGTCTTCCACTCGTCTCCTTCCTTGATACGGATGAGGTTATATGCTCCACGAAGGTCGATTTTTGTGAAGACAGTAGCACCTCTCAACTGATCAAATAATACTGAGATGAGCGGAAGGGGATAGGTGTTCTTGATTGTGATAAGATTCAATACAAGGTCTTAGTCCTCCGTCCTTTTTGGATACAAAGAAGCATCCTGCTCCTACAGGAGATTTAGATGACAGTCAAAGTCACGATGTGGTGGTAAAGTATCAGCTGCCTTATTGGAGAACACATCCCAGAACTCATGATATTGGGAGGGAAGCTGCTTCGGAATAGACTGAATCACACGCAGAGGCAGTGACAAGCAGGACTGTGTACAATAAGAGCTCCACTGGACAATTTCTCCTTTTACCCAGTCCATGACAGGGTTATGACGGGAAAGCCATGGGTGGCCCAGGATCAAGGGAACTGACGAACAATCGATAAGGAAGAAGGTTATTGACTCAGAATGGAGAGCTCCGACATTCAACTGTAGTGGTGGAGTCTCCCAGGAAATCTTGCCACCAGGAAACGGACTTCCATCTAAGCCACAGACAGTAATAGCATATTTGAGTTTTACCATCGGAATTCCAGCAGCGTGGGCAAACCCGATGTCAAGAAAGTTGCCTGCAGCTCCACTATCAATGAAGGCCGACAGGTCCACAGAACGAGCACTGAGCGTGAGCTGTGCAGGGATCAATACAGCATTTATCGGGGAGACAATTTGCAGACCTAGGTGAACTTTCCCCTCGTTCCCTAGGCATGCTCTTTTCCCGGCTTATTTGGGCAGGAACGGGAGAAGTGACCTTTAGTGCCACAATAGAGACATAAGCTTTGTGATCGTCTCCCATCTCTTTCCTCAGGAGAGAGACGATATGCTTCTTATTGCATAGGCTCCTCACCATCCGTGGAAACAGGAATGAAGGCGGACGGAGGTGAAGATGCCTCCTTTTCGGTTTTCTGCTCTTTAAATCTCCTGTTGATTTTAATGGAGAGGTGCATCAGATCCTCCAGGGAGGTAGGAGATGGGTATTGCACCAAAGAGTCTTTAATCTGTTCTGACAGGCCGAGACGAAACTGACTGCGTAAGGCAGGGTCATTCCATCCACTGTCGGGTAAACATCTACGAAATTCAGAGCAGTATTCCTCTGCCATCCGCCGTCCTTGTTTCAAGGCCCGTAGATGAGCTTCCGCGGAGGCCATTCGATCCGGGTCATCATATAGTAGACCTAATGCCTGAAAGAAAGCATCTACGGACTGCATGGCAGGACTGGTCTGTGGCAAAGAAAAGGCCCAGGACTGGGGGTCACCCTGTAGGAGGGAAATGATAATCCCGACTCTTTGTTGCTCTGAACCGGAGGAGCAGTGTCTCAACCGGAAATAGAGCTTGCAGCTCTCCCTGAAATTCCGAAACAGGGATCTATTTCCAGAGAACCGATCTGGCAAATTCATCTTAGGTTTACAGTTGGAACTCGGAGCGGGTTGTGAGGTTTTCGTGGCTTCTTCTTGAACGGACAAATGCTCAGCCAATCCCTGGATCATTTGATACAAGGACTCAACATGGCCTGCTAGGGCTTGTGCCGGAGACGGTGTGGATCCGCTTGCATCCATTCCTACCTTGTCTCCGTGTGTGGGCCGGTTATAATGTTAGTAACCTCTCCAGCCGGAACAACACAACCCGGAGTCTACTCCGTCAGTCAGGTGTTCACTGGAGCCCCTGATGGTGGGGACAGACTGGGCCGCAGACTGACAGAGGGTCGTGAAGTGTGTACCAGCTGGGGAGAACCCAGGCAAGCGTAGTGGGGTCCAAGCTGAGGTCAGGGGTCACGAGCAGACAGGGAGTACGGTATACAAGCCAGAGGTCAGGGGTCACGAGCAGACAGGGAGATCGGTATTTAAGCCAGGGGTCAGGGGTCACAAGAAGCACAAGCAAAGTCCAAATCCAAGCCAAGGGTCATACACGGGAAATCAGCAGCAAGTCCAAAAAACAGGAACAAGGCAGGGAGCAGGTTAAGCTGACTGGACACAGGAACTATAACCGGCAGTGAGACTGCAGACCTCACTGCCTTAAGTACCGGAGACCACCAATCAGAGCCTAGCTCTGAATCAAGCACAGCCCCTGTAGATTAATCAGCCCACAGGCTGGCCTGTCACACATGCACCCGGCTACTCAGCCTGCCGGAGCGCCTACGTAGAACTTGTTTGACGTGATTATGATGTGTGGGCAAAGATCTGGAATAGATGAGGATATCATCTAAATAGACGACCACGAAACAACCAAGGAAGTCCTGAAGAACCTCATTGATCAAGATCTGAAACACTGCAGGTGCATTACTAAGGCCAAACGGCATGACCAGATACTCGTAATGGCCAGAGTGCGTATTGAATGCCGTCTTCCACTCGTCTCCTTCCTTGATACGGATGAGGTTATATGCTCCACGAAGGTCGATTTTTGTGAAGACAGTAGCACCTCTCAACTGATCAAATAATACTGAGATGAGCGGAAGGGGATAGGTGTTCTTGATTGTGATAAGATTCAATACAAGGTCTTAGTCCTCCGTCCTTTTTGGATACAAAGAAGCATCCTGCTCCTACAGGAGATTTAGATGACAGTCAAAGTCACGATGTGGTGGTAAAGTATCAGCTGCCTTATTGGAGAACACATCCCAGAACTCATGATATTGGGAGGGAAGCTGCTTCGGAATAGACTGAATCACACGCAGAGGCAGTGACAAGCAGGACTGTGTACAATAAGAGCTCCACTGGACAATTTCTCCTTTTACCCAGTCCATGACAGGGTTATGACGGGAAAGCCATGGGTGGCCCAGGATCAAGGGAACTGACGAACAATCGATAAGGAAGAAGGTTATTGACTCAGAATGGAGAGCTCCGATATTCAACTGTAGTGGTGGAGTCTCCCAGGAAATCTTGCCACCAGGAAACGGACTTCCATCTAAGCCACAGACAGTAATAGCATATTTGAGTTTTACCATCGGAATTCCAGCAGCGCGGGCAAACCCGATGTCAAGAAAGTTACCTGCAGCTCCACTATCAATGAAGGCCGACAGGTCCACAGAACGAGCACTGAGCGTGAGCTGTGCAGGGATCAATACAGCATTTATCGGGGAGACAATTTGCAGACCTAGGTGAACTTTCCCCTCGTTCCCTAGGCATGCTCTTTTCCCGGCTTATTTGGGCAGGAACGGGAGAAGTGACCTTTAGTGCCACAATAGAGACATAAGCTTTGTGATCGTCTCCCATCTCTTTCCTCAGGAGAGAGACGATATGCTCCTAATTGCATAGGCTCCTCACCATCCGTGGAAACAGGAATGAAGGCGGACGGAGGTGAAGATGCCTCCTTTTCGGTTTTCTGCTCTTTAAATCTCCTGTTGATTTTAATGGAGAGGTGCATCAGATCCTCCAGGGAGGTAGGAGATGGGTATTGCACCAAAGAGTCTTTAATCTGTTCTGACAGGCCGAGACGAAACTGAGTGCGTAAGGCAGGGTCATTCCATCCACTGTCGGGTAAACATCTACGAAATTCAGAGCAGTATTCCTCTGCCATCCGCCGTCCTTGTTTCAAGGCCCGTAGATGAGCTTCCGCGGAGGCCATTCGATCCGGGTCATCATATAGTAGACCTAATGCCTGAAAGAAAGCATCTACGGACTGCATGGCAGGACTGGTCTGTGGCAAAGAAAAGGCCCAGGACTGGGGGTCACCCTGTAGGAGGGAAATGATAATCCCGACTCTTTGTTGCTCTGAACCGGAGGAGCAGTGTCTCAACCGGAAATAGAGCTTGCAGCTCTCCCTGAAATTCCGAAACAGGGATCTATTTCCAGAGAACCGATCTGGCAAATTCATCTTAGGTTTACAGTTGGAACTCGGAGCGGGTTGTGAGGTTTTCGTGGCTTCTTCTTGAACGGACAAACGCTCAGCCAATCCCTGGATCATTTGATACAAGGACTCAACATGGCCTGCTAGGGCTTGTGCCGGAGACGGTGTGGATCCGCTTGCATCCATTCCTACCTTGTCTCCGTGTGTGGGCCGGTTATAATGTTAGTAACCCCTCCAGCCGGAACAACACAACCCGGAGTCTACTCCGTCAGTCAGGTGTTCACTGGAGCCCCTGATGGTGGGGACAGACTGGGCCGCAGACTGACAGAGGGTCGTGAAGTGTGTACCAGCTGGGGAGAACCCAGGCAAGCGTAGTGGGGTCCAAGCTGAGGTCAGGGGTCACGAGCAGACAGGGAGTACGGTATACAAGCCAGAGGTCAGGGGTCACGAGCAGACAGGGAGATCGGTATTTAAGCCAGGGGTCAGGGGTCACAAGAAGCACAAGCAAAGTCCAAATCCAAGCAAAGGGTCATACACGGGAAATCAGCAGCAAGTCCAAAAAACAGGAACAAGGCAGGGAGCAGGTTAAGCTGACTGGACACAGGAACTATAACCGGCAGTGAGACTGCAGACCTCACTGCCTTAAGTACCGGAGACCACCAATCAGAGCCTAGCTCTGAATCAAGCACAGCCCCTGTAGATTAATCAGCCCACAGGCTGGCCTGTCACACATGCACCCGGCTACTCAGCCTGCCGGAGCGCCTACGTAGAACTTGTTTGACGTGATTATGATGTGTGGGCAAAGATCTGGAATAGATGAGGATATCATCTAAATAGACGACCACGAAACAACCAAGGAAGTCCTGAAGAACCTCATTGATCAAGATCTGAAACACTGCAGGTGCATTACTAAGGCCAAACGGCATGACCAGATACTCGTAATGGCCAGAGTGCGTATTGAATGCCGTCTTCCACTCGTCTCCTTCCTTGATACGGATGAGGTTATATGCTCCACGAAGGTCGATTTTTGTGAAGACAGTAGCACCTCTCAACTGATCAAATAATACTGAGATGAGCGGAAGGGGATAGGTGTTCTTGATTGTGATAAGATTCAATACAAGGTCTTAGTCCTCCGTCCTTTTTGGATACAAAGAAGCATCCTGCTCCTACAGGAGATTTAGATGACAGTCAAAGTCACGATGTGGTGGTAAAGTATCAGCTGCCTTATTGGAGAACACATCCCAGAACTCATGATATTGGGAGGGAAGCTGCTTCGGAATAGACTGAATCACACGCAGAGGCAGTGACAAGCAGGACTGTGTACAATAAGAGCTCCACTGGACAATTTCTCCTTTTACCCAGTCCATGACAGGGTTATGACGGGAAAGCCATGGGTGGCCCAGGATCAAGGGAACTGACGAACAATCGATAAGGAAGAAGGTTATTGACTCAGAATGGAGAGCTCCGATATTCAACTGTAGTGGTGGAGTCTCCCAGGAAATCTTGCCACCAGGAAACGGACTTCCATCTAAGCCACAGACAGTAATAGCATATTTGAGTTTTACCATCGGAATTCCAGCAGCGCGGGCAAACCCGATGTCAAGAAAGTTACCTGCAGCTCCACTATCAATGAAGGCCGACAGGTCCACAGAACGAGCACTGAGCGTGAGCTGTGCAGGGATCAATACAGCATTTATCGGGGAGACAATTTGCAGACCTAGGTGAACTTTCCCCTCGTTCCCTAGGCATGCTCTTTTCCCGGCTTATTTGGGCAGGAACGGGAGAAGTGACCTTTAGTGCCACAATAGAGACATAAGCTTTGTGATCGTCTCCCATCTCTTTCCTCAGGAGAGAGACGATATGCTCCTAATTGCATAGGCTCCTCACCATCCGTGGAAACAGGAATGAAGGCGGACGGAGGTGAAGATGCCTCCTTTTCGGTTTTCTGCTCTTTAAATCTCCTGTTGATTTTAATGGAGAGGTGCATCAGATCCTCCAGGGAGGTAGGAGATGGGTATTGCACCAAAGAGTCTTTAATCTGTTCTGACAGGCCGAGACGAAACTGAGTGCGTAAGGCAGGGTCATTCCATCCACTGTCGGGTAAACATCTACGAAATTCAGAGCAGTATTCCTCTGCCATCCGCCGTCCTTGTTTCAAGGCCCGTAGATGAGCTTCCGCGGAGGCCATTCGATCCGGGTCATCATATAGTAGACCTAATGCCTGAAAGAAAGCATCTACGGACTGCATGGCAGGACTGGTCTGTGGCAAAGAAAAGGCCCAGGACTGGGGGTCACCCTGTAGGAGGGAAATGATAATCCCGACTCTTTGTTGCTCTGAACCGGAGGAGCAGTGTCTCAACCGGAAATAGAGCTTGCAGCTCTCCCTGAAATTCCGAAACAGGGATCTATTTCCAGAGAACCGATCTGGCAAATTCATCTTAGGTTTACAGTTGGAACTCGGAGCGGGTTGTGAGGTTTTCGTGGCTTCTTCTTGAACGGACAAACGCTCAGCCAATCCCTGGATCATTTGATACAAGGACTCAACATGGCCTGCTAGGGCTTGTGCCTGAGACGGTGTGGATCCGCTTGCATCCATTCCTACCTTGTCTCCGTGTGTGGGCCGGTTATAATGTTAGTAACCCCTCCAGCCGGAACAACACAACCCGGAGTCTACTCCGTCAGTCAGGTGTTCACTGGAGCCCCTGATGGTGGGGACAGACTGGGCCGCAGACTGACAGAGGGTCGTGAAGTGTGTACCAGCTGGGGAGAACCCAGGCAAGCGTAGTGGGGTCCAAGCTGAGGTCAGGGGTCACGAGCAGACAGGGAGTACGGTATACAAGCCAGAGGTCAGGGGTCACAAGCAGACAGGGAGATCGGTATTTAAGCCAGGGGTCAGGGGTCACAAGAAGCACAAGCAAAGTCCAAATCCAAGCCAAGGGTCATACACGGGAAATCAGCAGCAAGTCCAAAAAACAGGAACAAGGCAGGGAGCAGGTTAAGCTGACTGGACACAGGAACTATAACCGGCAGTGAGACTGCAGACCTCACTGCCTTAAGTACCGGAGACCACCAATGAGAGCCTAGCTCTGAATCAAGCACAGCCCCTGTAGATTAATCAGCCCACAGGCTGGCCTGTCACACATGCGCCCGGCTACTCAGCCTGCCGGAGCGCCTACGTAGAACTTGTTTGACGTGATTATGATGTGTGGGCAAAGATCTGGAATAGATGAGGATATCATCTAAATAGATGACCACGAAACAACCAAGGAAGTCCTGAAGAACCTCATTGATCAAGATCTGAAACACTGCAGGTGCATTACTAAGGCCAAACGGCATGACCAGATACTCGTAATGGCCAGAGTGCGTATTGAATGCCGTCTTCCACTCGTCTCCTTCCTTGATACGGATGAGGTTATATGCTCCACGAAGGTCGATTTTTGTGAAGACAGTAGCACCTCTCAACTGATCAAATAATACTGAGATGAGCGGAAGGGGATAGGTGTTCTTGATTGTGATAAGATTCAATACAAGGTCTTAGTCCTCCATCCTTTTTGGATACAAAGAAGCATCCTGCTCCTACAGGAGATTTAGATGACAGTCGAAGTCACGATGTGGTGGTAAAGTATCAGCTGCCTTATTGGAGAACACATCCCAGAACTCATGATATTGGGAGGGAAGCTGCTTCGGAATAGACTGAATCACACGCAGAGGCAGTGACAAGCAGGACTGTGTACAATAAGAGCTCCACTGGACAATTTCTCCTTTTACCCAGTCCATGACAGGGTTATGACGGGAAAGCCATGGGTGGCCCAGGATCAAGGGAACTGACGAACAATCGATAAGGAAGAAGGTTATTGACTCAGAATGGAGAGCTCCGATATTCAACTGTAGTGGTGGAGTCTCCCAGGAAATCTTGCCACCAGGAAATGGACTTCCATCTAAGCCACAGACAGTAATAGCATATTTGAGTTTTACCATCGGAATTCCAGCAGCGCGGGCAAACCCGATGTCAAGAAAGTTGCCTGCAGCTCCACTATCAATGAAGGCCGACAGGTCCACAGAACGAGCACTGAGCGTGAGCTGTGCAGGGATCAATACAGCATTTATCGGGGAGACAATTTGCAGACCTAGGTGAACTTTCCCCTCGTTCCCTAGGCATGCTCTTTTCCCGGCTTATTTGGGCAGGAACAGGAGAAGTGACCTTTAGTGCCACAATAGAGACATAAGCTTTGTGATCGTCTCCCATCTCTTTCCTCAGGAGAGAGACGATATGCTCCTAATTGCATAGGCTCCTCACCATCCGTGGAAACAGGAATGAAGGCGGACGGAGGTGAAGATGCCTCCTTTTCGGTTTTCTGCTCTTTAAATCTCCTGTTGATTTTAATGGAGAGGTGCATCAGATCCTCCAGGGAGGTAGGAGATGGGTATTGCACCAAAGAGTCTTTAATCTGTTCTGACAGGCCGAGACGAAACTGACTGCGTAAGGCAGGGTCATTCCATCCACTGTCGGGTAAACATCTACGAAATTCAGAGCAGTATTCCTCTGCCATCCGCCGTCCTTGTTTCAAGGCCCGTAGATGAGCTTCCGCGGAGGCCATTCGATCCGGGTCATCATATAGTAGACCTAATGCCTGAAAGAAAGCATCTACGGACTGCATGGCAGGACTGGTCTGTGGCAAAGAAAAGGCCCAGGACTGGGGGTCACCCTGTAGGAGGGAAATGATAATCCCGACTCTTTGTTGCTCTGAACCGGAGGAGCAGTGTCTCAACCGGAAATAGAGCTTGCAGCTCTCCCTGAAATTCCGAAACAGGGATCTATTTCCAGAGAACCGATCTGGCAAATTCATCTTAGGTTTACAGTTGGAACTCGGAGCGGGTTGTGAGGTTTTCGTGGCTTCTTCTTGAACGGACAAACGCTCAGCCAATCCCTGGATCATTTGATACAAGGACTCAACATGGCCTGCTAGGGCTTGTGCCGGAGACGGTGTGGATCCGCTTGCATCCATTCCTACCTTGTCTCCGTGTGTGGGCCGGTTATAATGTTAGTAACCCCTCCAGCCGGAACAACAAAACCCGGAGTCTACTCCGTCAGTCAGGTGTTCACTGGAGCCCCTGATGGTGGGGACAGACTGGGCCGCAGACTGACAGAGGGTCGTGAAGTGTGTACCAGCTGGGGAGAACCCAGGCAAGCGTAGTGGGGTCCAAGCTGAGGTCAGGGGTCACGAGCAGACAGGGAGTACGGTATACAAGCCAGAGGTCAGGGGTCACAAGCATACAGGGAGATCGGTATTTAAGCCAGGGGTCAGGGGTCACAAGAAGCACAAGCAAAGTCCAAATCCAAGCCAAGGGTCATACACGGGAAATCAGCAGCAAGTCCAAAAAACAGGAACAAGGCAGGGAGCAGGTTAAGCTGACTGGACACAGGAACTATAACCGGCAGTGAGACTGCAGACCTCACTGCCTTAAGTACCGGAGACCACCAATCAGAGCCTAGCTCTGAATCAATCACAGCCCCTGTAGATTAATCAGCACACAGGCTGGCCTGTCACACATGCGCCCGGCTACTCAGCCTGCCGGAGCGCCTACGTAGAACTTGTTTGACGTGATTATGATGTGTGGGCAAAGATCTGGAATAGATGAGGATATCATCTAAATAGACGACCACGAAACAACCAAGGAAGTCCTGAAGAACCTCATTGATCAAGATCTGAAACACTGCAGGTGCATTACTAAGGCCAAACGGCATGACCAGATACTCGTAATGGCCAGAGTGCGTATTGAATGCCGTCTTCCACTCGTCTCCTTCCTTGATACGGATGAGGTTATATGCTCCACGAAGGTCGATTTTTGTGAAGACAGTAGCACCTCTCAACTGATCAAATAATACTGAGATCAGCGGAAGGGGATAGGTGTTCTTGATTGTGATAAGATTCAATACAAGGTCTTAGTCCTCCGTCCTTTTTGGATACAAAGAAGCATCCTGCTCCTACAGGAGATTTAGATGACAGTCGAAGTCACGATGTGGTGGTAAAGTATCAGCTGCCTTATTGGAGAACACATCCCAGAACTCATGATATTGGGAGGGAAGCTGCTTCTGAATAGACTGAATCACACGCAGAGGCAGTGACAAGCAGGACTGTGTACAATAAGAGCTCCACTGGACAATTTCTCCTTTTACCCAGTCCATGACAGTGTTATGACGGGAAAGCCATGGGTGGCCCAGGATCAAGGGAACTGACAAACAATCGATAAGGAAGAAGGTTATTGACTCAGAATGGAGAGCTCCGATATTCAACTGTAGTGGTGGAGTCTCCCAGGAAATCTTGCCACCAGGAAACGGACTTCCATCTAAGCCACAGACAGTAATAGCATATTTGAGTTTTACCATCGGAATTCCAGCAGCGCGGGCAAACCCAATGTCAAGAAAGTTGCCTGCAGCTCCACTATCAATGAAGGCCGACAGGTCCACAGAACGAGCACTGAGCGTGAGCTGTGCAGGGATCAATACAGCATTTATCGGGGAGACAATTTGCAGACCTAGGTGAACTTTCCCCTCGTTCCCTAGGCATGCTCTTTTCCCGGCTTATTTGGGCAGGAACGGGAGAAGTGACCTTTAGTGCCACAATAGAGACATAAGCTTTGTGATCGTCTCCCATCTCTTTCCTCAGGAGAGAGACGATATGCTTCTTATTGCATAGGCTCCTCACCATCCGTGGAAACAGGAATGAAGGCGGACGGAGGTGAAGATGCCTCCTTTTCGGTTTTCTGCTCTTTAAATCTCCTGTTGATTTTAATGGAGAGGTGCATCAGATCCTCCAGGGAGGTAGGAGATGGGTATTGCACCAAAGAGTCTTTAATCTGTTCTGACAGGCCGAGACGAAACTGACTGCGTAAGGCAGGGTCATTCCATCCACTGTCGGGTAAACATCTACGAAATTCAGAGCAGTATTCCTCTGCCATCCGCCGTCCTTGTTTCAAGGCCCGTAGATGAGCTTCCGCGGAGGCCATTCGATCCGGGTCATCATATAGTAGACCTAATGCCTGAAAGAAAGCATCTACGGACTGCATGGCAGGACTGGTCTGTGGCAAAGAAAAGGCCCAGGACTGGGGGTCACCCTGTAGGATGGAAATGACAATCCCGACTCTTTGTTGCTCTGAACCGGAGGAGCAGTGTCTCAACCGGAAATAGAGCTTGCAGCTCTCCCTGAAATTCCGAAACAGGGATCTATTTCCAGAGAACCGATCTGGCAAATTCATCTTAGGTTTACAGTTGGAACTCGGAGCGGGTTGTGAGGTTTTCGTGGCTTCTTCTTGAACGGACAAACGCTCAGCCAATCCCTGGATCATTTGATACAAGGACTCAACATGGCCTGCTAGGGCTTGTGCCGGAGACGGTGTGGATCCGCTTGCATCCATTCCTACCTTGTCTCCGTGTGTGGGCCGGTTATAATGTTAGTAACCCCTCCAGCCGGAACAACACAACCCGGAGTCTACTCCGTCAGTCAGGTGTTCACTGGAGCCCCTGATGGTGGGGACAGACTGGGCCGCAGACTGACAGAGGGTCGTGAAGTGTGTACCAGCTGGGGAGAACCCAGGCAAGCGTAGTGGGGTCCAAGCTGAGGTCAGGGGTCACGAGCAGACAGGGAGTACGGTATACAAGCCAGAGGTCAGGGGTCACGAGCAGACAGGGAGATCGGTATTTAAGCCAGGGGTCAGGGGTCACAAGAAGCACAAGCAAAGTCCAAATCCAAGCCAAGGGTCATACACGGGAAATCAGCAGCAAGTCCAAAAAACAGGAACAAGGCAGGGAGCAGGTTAAGCTGACTGGACACAGGAACTATAACCGGCAGTGAGACTGCAGACCTCACTGCCTTAAGTACCGGAGACCACCAATCAGAGCCTAGCTCTGAATCAAGCACAGCCCCTGTAGATTAATCAGCCCACAGGCTGGCCTGTCACACATGCGCCCGGCTACTCAGCCTGCCGGAGCGCCTACGTAGAACTTGTTTGACGTGATTATGATGTGTGGGCAAAGATCTGGAATAGATGAGGATATCATCTAAATAGACGACCACGAAACAACCAAGGAAGTCCTGAAGAACCTCATTGATCAAGATCTGAAACACTGCAGGTGCATTACTAAGGCAAAACGGCATGACCAGATACTCGTAATGGCCAGAGTGCGTATTGAATGCCGTCTTCCACTCGTCTCCTTCCTTGATACGGATGAGGTTATATGCTCCACGAAGGTCGATTTTTGTGAAGACAGTAGCACCTCTCAACTGATCAAATAATACTGAGATGAGCGGAAGGGGATAGGTGTTCTTGATTGTGATAAGATTCAATACAAGGTCTTAGTCCTCCGTCCTTTTTGGATACAAAGAAGCATCCTGCTCCTACAGGAGATTTAGATGACAGTCGAAGTCACGATGTGGTGGTAAAGTATCAGCTGCCTTATTGGAGAACACATCCCAGAACTCATGATATTGGGAGGGAAGCTGCTTCGGAATAGACTGAATCACACGCAGAGGCAGTGACAAGCAGGACTGTGTACAATAAGAGCTCCACTGGACAATTTCTCCTTTTACCCAGTCCATGACAGGGTTATGACGGGAAAGCCATGGGTGGCCCAGGATCAAGGGAACTGACGAACAATCGATAAGGAAGAAGGTTATTGACTCAGAATGGAGAGCTCCGATATTCAACTGTAGTGGTGGAGTCTCCCAGGAAATCTTGCCACCAGGAAACGGACTTCCATCTAAGCCACAGACAGTAATAGCATATTTGAGTTTTACCATCGGAATTCCAGCAGCGCGGGCAAACCCGATGTCAAGAAAGTTGCCTGCAGCTCCACTATCAATGAAGGCCGACAGGTCCACAGAACGAGCACTGAGCGTGAGCTGTGCAGGGATCAATACAGCATTTATCGGGGAGACAATTTGCAGACCTAGGTGAACTTTCCCCTCGTTCCCTAGGCATGCTCTTTTCCCGGCTTATTTGGGCAGGAACGGGAGAAGTGACCTTTAGTGCCACAATAGAGACATAAGCTTTGTGATCGTCTCCCATCTCTTTCCTCAGGAGAGAGACGATATGCTCCTAATTGCATAGGCTCCTCACCATCCGTGGAAACAGGAATGAAGGCGGACGGAGGTGAAGATGCCTCCTTTTCGGTTTTCTGCTCTTTAAATCTCCTGTTGATTTTAATGGAGAGGTGCATCAGATCCTCCAGGGAGGTAGGAGATGGGTATTGCACCAAAGAGTCTTTAATCTGTTCTGACAGGCCGAGACGAAACTGACTGCGTAAGGCAGGGTCATTCCATCCACTGTTGGGTAAACATCTACGAAATTCAGAGCAGTATTCCTCTGCCATCCGCCGTCCTTGTTTCAAGGCCCGTAGATGAGCTTCCGCGGAGGCCATTCGATCCGGGTCATCATATAGTAGACCTAATGCCTGAAAGAAAGCATCTACGGACTGCATGGCAGGACTGGTCTGTGGCAAAGAAAAGGCCCAGGACTGGGGGTCACCCTGTAGGAGGGAAATGATAATCCCGACTCTTTGTTGCTCTGAACCGGAGAAGCAGTGTCTCAACCGGAAATAGAGCTTGCAGCTCTCCCTGAAATTCCGAAACAGGCATCTATTTCCAGAGAACCGATCTGGCAAATTCATCTTAGGTTTACAGTTGGAACTCGGAGCGGGTTGTGAGGTTTTCGTGGCTTCTTCTTGAACGGACAAACGCTCAGCCAATCCCTGGATCATTTGATACAAGGACTCAACATGGCCTGCTAGGGCTTGTGCCGGAGACGGTGTGGATCCGCTTGCATCCATTCCTACCTTGTCTCCGTGTGTGGGCCGGTTATAATGTTAGTAACCCCTCCAGCCGGAACAACACAACCCGGAGTCTACTCCGTCAGTCAGGTGTTCACTGGAGCCCCTGATGGTGGGGACAGACTGGGCCGCAGACTGACAGAGGGTCGTGAAGTGTGTACCAGCTGGGGAGAACCCAGGCAAGCGTAGTGGGGTCCAAGCTGAGTTCAGGGGTCACGAGCAGACAGGGAGTACGGTATACAAGCCAGAGGTCAGGGGTCACGAGCAGACAGGGAGATCGGTATTTAAGCCAGGGGTCAGGGGTCACAAGAAGCACAAGCAAAGTCCAAATCCAAGCCAAGGGTCATACACGGGAAATCAGCAGCAAGTCCAAAAAACAGGAACAAGGCAGGGAGCAGGTTAAGCTGACTGGACACAGGAACTATAACCGGCAGTGAGACTGCAGACCTCACTGCCTTAAGTACCGGAGACCACCAATCAGAGCCTAGCTCTGAATCAAGCACAGCCCCTGTAGATTAATCAGCCCACAGGCTGGCCTGTCACACATGCGCCCGGCTACTCAGCCTGCCGGAGCGCCTACGTAGAACTTGTTTGACGTGATTATGATGTGTGGGCAAAGATCTGGAATAGATGAGGATATCATCTAAATAGACGACCACGAAACAACCAAGGAAGTCCTGAAGAACCTCATTGATCAAGATCTGAAACACTGCAGGTGCATTACTAAGGCCAAACGGCATGACCAGATACTCGTAATGGCCAGAGTGCGTATTGAATGCCGTCTTCCACTCGTCTCCTTCCTTGATACGGATGAGGTTATATGCTCCACGAAGGTCGATTTTTGTGAAGACAGTAGCACCTCTCAACTGATCAAATAATACTGAGATGAGCGGAAGGGGATAGGTGTTCTTGATTGTGATAAGATTCAATACAAGGTCTTAGTCCTCCGTCCTTTTTGGATACAAAGAAGCATCCTGCTCCTACAGGAGATTTAGATGACAGTCGAAGTCACGATGTGGTGGTAAAGTATCAGCTTCCTTATTGGAGAACACATCCCAGAACTCATGATATTGGGAGGGAAGCTGCTTCGGAATAGACTGAATCACACGCAGAGGCAGTGACAAGCAGGACTGTGTACAATAAGAGCTCCACTGGACAATTTCTCCTTTTACCCAGTCCATGACAGGGTTATGACGGGAAAGCCATGGGTGGCCCAGGATCAAGGGAACTGACGAACAATCGATAAGGAAGAAGGTTATTGACTCAGAATGGAGAGCTCCGATATTCAACTGTAGTGGTGGAGTCTCCCAGGAAATCTTGCCACCAGGAAACGGACTTCCATCTAAGCCACAGACAGTAATAGCATATTTGAGTTTTACCATCGGAATTCCAGCAGCGCGGGCAAACCCGATGTCAAGAAAGTTGCCTGCAGCTCCACTATCAATGAAGGCCGACAGGTCCACAGAACGAGCACTGAGCGTGAGCTGTGCAGGGATCAATACAGCATTTATCGGGGAGACAATTTGCAGACCTAGGTGAACTTTCCCCTCGTTCCCTAGGCATGCTCTTTTCCTGGCTTATTTGGGCAGGAACGGGAGAAGTGACCTTTAGTGCCACAATAGAGACATAAGCTTTGTGATCGTCTCCCATCTCTTTCCTCAGGAGAGAGACGATATGCTTCTTATTGCATAGGCTCCTCACCATCCGTGGAAACAGGAATGAAGGCGGACGGAGGTGAAGATGCCTCCTTTTCGGTTTTCTGCTCTTTAAATCTCCTGTTGATTTTAATGGAGAGGTGCATCAGATCCTCCAGGGAGGTAGGAGATGGGTATTGCACCAAAGAGTCTTTAATCTGTTCTGACAGGCCGAGACGAAACTGAGTGCGTAAGGCAGGGTCATTCCATCCACTGTCGGGTAAACATCTACGAAATTCAGAGCAGTATTCCTCTGCCATCCGCCGTCCTTGTTTCAAGGCCCGTAGATGAGCTTCCGCGGAGGCCATTCGATCCGGGTCATCATATAGTAGACCTAATGCCTGAAAGAAAGCATCTACGGACTGCATGGCAGGACTGGTCTGTGGCAAAGAAAAGGCCCAGGACTGGGGGTCACCCTGTAGGAGGGAAATGATAATCCCGACTCTTTGTTGCTCTGAACCGGAGGAGCAGTGTCTCAACCGGAAATAGAGCTTGCAGCTCTCCCTGAAATTCCGAAACAGGGATCTATTTCCAGAGAACCGATCTGACAAATTCATCTTAGGTTTACAGTTGGAACTCGGAGCGGGTTGTGAGGTTTTCGTGGCTTCTTCTTGAACGGACAAACGCTCAGCCAATCCCTGGATCATTTGATACAAGGACTCAACATGGCCTGCTAGGGCTTGTGCCGGAGACGGTGTGGATCCGCTTGCATCCATTCCTACCTTGTCTCCGTGTGTGGGCCGGTTATAATGTTAGTAACCCCTCCAGCCGGAACAACACAACCCGGAGTCTACTCCGTCAGTCAGGTGTTCACTGGAGCCCCTGATGGTGGAGACAGACTGGGCCGCAGACTGACAGAGGGTCGTGAAGTGTGTACCAGCTGGGGAGAACCCAGGCAAGCGTAGTGGGGTCCAAGCTGAGGTCAGGGGTCACGAGCAGACAGGGAGTACGGTATACAAGCCAGAGGTCAGGGGTCACGAGCAGACAGGGAGATCGGTATTTAAGCCAGGGGTCAGGGGTCACAAGAAGCACAAGCAAAGTCCAAATCCAAGCCAAGGGTCATACACGGGAAATCAGCAGCAAGTCCAAAAAACAGGAACAAGGCAGGGAGCAGGTTAAGCTGACTGGACACAGGAACTATAACCGGCAGTGAGGCTGCAGACCTCACTGCCTTTAGTACTGAAGACCACCAATCAGAGCCTAGCTCTGAATCAAGCACAGTCCCTGTAGATTAATCAGCCCACAGGCTGGCCTGTCACACATGCGCCCGGCTACTCAGCCTGCCGGAGCACCTACAGCCTATTTTTGGCGTTCGGCCGTTGCCACTTCCGAAATACCGGAAGTGACATCCCGGTCGTCATGGCGACAGCCGGGACGTCGGAGAGAGGTAATGTGTGTCGCGACTGTCTAACATATACTACAGCAATGTGCCACATTAAAAAACGATTCTCTGTTGTAAAATGTTATGTGCCTGAGGAATAGTTTATCACCAGCTTGGGAACAATAATTTATTTTTTTTGTGAATATTTATCCAAAGCATGTCTTTGTATTGTACTAATATACTAATGTATTAACATACACATTGTTTTATGTTTCTTTTTAACAATTCTTTTTTTGAAAATGTTAATTTTTTATGTACTCCCCCTTCCCCTACTCCCTCACAGATAGATAATGAGCCTGGCTATGCCACTTGTAGGTGTAAGTATGTTTTCACTCTTTAATGTACATGCAGACTACAAAGGTTGCAAGGCATGAGGTAATTTATTTATTTGGACCCTTCATCCATCTTTCTCACATATAGCCACTCATAGATATGTAGGAGGTTGTGGAAAATGAAGGCAACAGGCCTCAACCCCTCCTAATCCAGAAACTGGTCCAACATCGCCAGCCCGGGGGGCATGTCTTCAGGACATGTGTTAGCCTCTTTGGGATGTCAAATACTTGTGTGGTCCATCACAATGGGCAGACTGAGCTAAAGCCAATGTGCAACATCCCAACAGCAATACCCTCACTAACCAAACTGTTGGCAGTATTGCACTTTTGCACCACTGGGTTTTTCCAAACCACATTGGAAGTCCCAGCAGGGATGTTTCAAGACACTTTTAGTCGTGTACTGAAGGTTGTGCTAAGGACATTCTTGTCGCAGCTCAGCCAATTCATCCATCTGTCACTCAATGAGGAATCCCTTGTGCACATAAAGTGGCAGTTTGCGACCATAGCCGGCTTTCCGGACATCATAGGGGCAGTAAATGGGACACATATCCCTCGTTCTGTCGGGTGAGTATGCTTCGATATCTTTCAATCTGAAACATTTCTACATGGTACCTGTCCAGGCTATATGCTTAAAATCTTGCCCGCTGTGTGAAATGAGAAAATATAATAAATAAGCTAATAACTGCTTTCATAAGTTGAACAAATCAGTGAAAAATGTATGTGACCTAGGACTTTTTTGCAAACATTAAAAAAGTAAAAAAAGATAAAAGAATGAGTTCCTAATAAAAAAAATAAAAACACACAAAAAAAAAAGTCGCACTCAAGGGGGTAAATGTTTCAAAGTGCGAGTCTGCCAGCGTGTTTAAATCGCGGCAAATCGCGGGTGTTTACCAGCGAGTTTTGAAAAAAAACCTTGAAATGTATCAAGCTGCGATTTTGACACTGATGTTCAAAATCAGTGGTCATCTCTGGCGATTTTGTGCGATGTAAGCACTCCCGAGTTTAGCTAACTCTCCTGTATTTGGCAAACCCTCCTGTGTTGTAACAGTGAGTTGTAAACACATCACTGTTACACTGCCCCTGTCATACAGCTGAAAAAAACGAGCCTGCCCCCCCCCTAGAAAGAACCAGCCCAGTGCTGATAGCACTAGGGCTCTTCCTACTACCTCTGGGCTGTGGGTAGTAAGGTAATACGGCGATAAAGAATGAAAACAATAAACGGACGCCATTTTGTTTTGTGGAACTACAAATCCCAGCCAGCCAGGTTGCCAAAAACAGTGTGGCCATGCTGCTGCTTGTATAACTACAAGCACCAGCATACCCACGGCAGCCAGGGCATGTTGGCACTTGGAGAACCACAAGTGCCAACATGCCCTGACATCCCTGGCTTGCTGGGACCTGTAGTTCCACAAAATAATTTTTTTTAAATAAACAACAGCACCCTAGTAAACACCATATCTATTTATTAAAAATAAAAACACCCCAAATACTCACCAAAGAGTATTGTCTTCTTTCTACTCCAAAACTTTTGAAAGTATAAATATTAAGGGACTGGGGCAAGCACGGAGCTTTTGGAGAAGAAAGAAGACATCTTTGGTGAGTATTTGGGGTGTTTTTATTTTTAATACATAGATGTGGTTTAAATGAGGGTGGTTAGTGTATTTATTGTGGGTTTTTTATTTTTAATAAATAGATGTGGTGTTTACTAGGGTGCTGTTGTTTATTTAACATTTTTTTTTTGTCGAACTACTGGCTTTTGAACATGAACTAGTCTTGCTTCGCACTGAGATGGATTCTGTGAAAGAGAAACAAGAAGATCAAGAGAATAGGTCAAGGCCATGGCCGTCGAGAGGGGGGAGGGGCAACACTGGCCTTTTTTGTTCCTCCCACCTTCATTTTTTCTTTAAAAATTTGATCCCCGGCAGGGGGGGTAAGGTTCAGTCCTGCTGGTGTTCGCGAGTTGCGCTAATGGATTTCCCCTACATCACTTGATCAACATCCGGTCCACCGTGCACTCACGTTTTCAGCCTCGAGACTTGTACTCGCTGTGTGCAGACTGACCGCGCCTATAAGGAGCGGCAGTCTGTTTGTTGTGGCTCCGGATCTTCACTTGCTGGCTGCAGCTCTCAGCTCTGTGCGATGTCACATATGAATTTATTCAACTGCAGGAATTATTTATATGGTATAACGATGTATATGTATATGATGTTCACATAAAGCATCCTGGCATTAACACTAACATCCAGGGCCGGATTTACCGCTAGGTAACCTAGGCAACTGCCTAGGGCCTAGCGGTCCCTAAAGGGCCCAGTCAGGACTGGCGGTGAGCGGGGTAGGCAAGGCGGAGAAGCGCTCCCCTTCGCCTGCCATCCCTCTCTGTCCGCCGACATACTAAAAGAGACTGCGGCCGGAAACAGACTTAAAAAAAAAACAGTCATGTGATCGCATGACAGGTCCCGGCAGTCTCTTCTCCTCATTCAGGGGAAACAGAGAGGAGGAGAGACTGCCTGGACCTGTCATGTGATCACGTGACTGTTTTTTTTTTAAGTCTGTTTCCGGCCACAGTGTGAGGACTAACCGAGGAGCTGCATGGTGGAGAAAAAAGAAGACATGAAGACAAGAAGACCAGAAGACAGAAAAGTGGAATACAAAAGAGAAAAAGACAGGTAAGTAAAACAGAGGCACATAGGGTGAGGTGATAATGAAGGGCACAGAGGTGACACAGTGAATGGGCACAGAGGTGACACAGTGAAGGGGCACAGAGGTGACACAGTGAGGGGGCACAGAGGTGACACAGTGAAGGGGCACAGAGGTGATATAGTGAAGGGACACAGAGGTGATATAATGAAGGGGCACAGAGGTAAAATAGTGAAGGGGCACAAAGGTGATATAGTGAAGGGGCACAGAGGTGACACAGTGAGAGGGCACAAAGGTGATATTGTGAAGGGACAAAAGTGGCAATAAGTGGGCATAGTGTGATGATTGAGGGACAAAAGTGACAAGGGCACATCCTTGGATTTATGCGTATTATTTTTGCAAACAACTTAATTTAATATTAATATTTAATATTTCTGTCCTGACTTAAATACTTATTAGGTTGTTTTGTCCCAACTACTTAAAAAAACGGGACTGCTCGGTAATTATTTAGGGGTGCCTTTTTCTGCAGCAGGGTACGCCCCCAAAGATGCAAGTCACACCCCCACCTCGTTTGGCGGCGTGCCATGCTTTCACATCTACATAACTATAGGGGTATATGGTAGGCATGCGGTGGCACATGCTTTCACTTCTACGTAACTATAGGGGTATATGGTAGGCTGCAAAAATATAGTGGTATGGATTGTTTCAGGGAGGGGACCCAAAAACAGTATCCTGCCTAGGGCCCTATGAGGTCTAAATCCGGCTCTGCTAACATCTTTATTAATATGAGCTCTGTTATTATTATTATTATTTTTTATTTTTTTCGAATAGCATTGCATCACTCTGAATTTCCGTAACAAATTAGCTTAATCTACAGCCATTTTCTATAAAATGAAAATAATAAGAATTACCATTGAGGCTATGAAACATGAGGAAAGTGTTTTCTGTAATTTACAGCAAAGAATGCTAAATCAGCCAGTGTCAACCAATGTAGATTCAATGTCAGTCAGTTATAATGAACGGGTAAAGGCATAATTTATTTTGGAGCCCACAACCTCCCTTCACACAAATAATCTGAGTCCACAATAAGTGTTTGTGTTCTCACCAGGTACTACAACTGATGACTCACCAGGCAAAATAGTCTTGAGAATAAACTATCTATAAACTGCAGAGGGAAGTTGATTGTACAAAGCCACAGCTCTATTTATTAAAGGGCAAATCCTATCAAGGGCTATCTTAACGTATGGGCACGCTGGACAGTTGCCCAGGGGTCCCACGAGCATACGGGACCCATAGGCTAGCCAGCTCTTCGGGAAATATTATTTGCTCTTGATTAATAATAAATAATTCATAGTAATTGCTTATTGTGCCATCTCCGTCTGTATGATTTACCAACCAAGTACCATTTTTATGTTGAATTTCTTGTTTTTCAACTTCAAGGCTCATATTTTATTGTCCAAACTTTTTATGTGGATTAATCTCTGTTGTACCGCATTTTTTTAATATTTAAACACTGATTTTATTGAAGTTATCAATAAATATAAGCTTAATTTTATCGATAATTTTCATTTTTATTTCTGTGAGTAGTTGTGTAGGCAGGACCCCAATACACTGCATTGCCCAGGGGACTATAATACTGTTAAGATTGCCCTATTAAGGAGTTACTACCGGTGGTGGCAGCAGGTGCGCCAAGACGGGAGTGGGGAGGGGACCTTGGCCCGCAATGCAAACCACCAACTTTTATTTTTTTTTTTTGCTGTTTCAATATTTTTGTGCATTTTTTTCTGATTTAGGGCTGTTTTTCAGTCATTCTTTTTTGTTAATTGTTTATTTCTTAAAATTAAGGGCAATGTGCTTTGAAAGATTAGATGCATGTATTATATACTGCGTGATCTGTGTTATTTACTGTGCTCCGTTATTGCTCAGCTTTCCATATTTTATATACCATACATTTTCCAAACAGACCCCAACATTCCAGGATCCAAATAATCCAGTACCCGGTTGTGAAAACTGTAATAACAAGTATGTGAGAGCAAAAGTCCACCAACAGCCTTGTTCCTTAGCCCTGCTAATTTTGTTTACCAGCCTCTCTTACTCTCTACCTCTTTTAGCACCTGTGACTGGATAACTTATAAATAACTTATGGTATAAATTTATTTAAAGGAAATAGCGCAGGGCGCTTATTTATATAGTTGCCAATGCACTTATTTTTGATATTGTTTATATTTTGATATAGGAAATCTTTATTTCTGAGACCAGGGGAGAAAATTTGTTATTTCTGTTTTAACCTTGCTAGAGGAAATGCATTATTTCTGATATATATTTATAGCTGATACAATAAGCCTATTTTTAGAAAGTCTTTTGTATATCTTGGTTTAAATAAATGCCTTGTTTGGGGTTTGCAAATTTTCTTGGGGAATCCTTTTCTTTGGAGGAAATGTGTATCTTGCAACTGTTGGAAGAAAGCACCCATGCACAGCACCTAACCCTTCGGGGACACTCTCCTGTGTCAGAGCAACACGTGTAATTAGTGTCTGGCTGCTCCTGATCCCTGTGCTTTCCCTGTGCACTTCTCTCTGTGAATACTGGCTGACTTTCTGTATACCGACCCGGCTTATCTGATTAACAATGCATCTTCTGAATTCCTGGCAATACGCACTGGCTGACTTTCTGTGTACCGACCCGGCTTGTCTATTTACCCCTGCATTTGCTGAATCCCTGGCAACACGCACTGGCTGACTTTCTGTGTACCGAACCGGCTACAGTTCTTGACTTCTCTCGCGTTTGTCTCCTCGTGCCTCTCTACTAGACAGCAATGTACGTCTGGCTTCCTACTTCTTACAATTGAGCTGTTTAATATCCAGCTAGACAAGGCCTTTTACTGTGTTCCCAGAACTGTTCACCTTACTCTCTTCCACGCCAGTGGGCTAACCTAGGGGCCGCGACCTGCGGGCCTCCGGCAGCTGAAACCATCCCGCCTTGAGGCGGTTCTTGGAGACTCCATGCCCTGGGAAGGCCAGTGCCAATACCGGTTGGTAGTTTGTCTCCAGTGAGACGTAACACTGTGCTTACAATGGCAAAGAATATGCACTGTCAGTTTATGCTGATTATAGCCAATATAAAGCGCTCTTGCAACACTGACCAGAGTCTGTGATTGGCTCTCTCATATCACACCCACTAATAGAATACTGTTCAAGATATTTTAGTGGAGACAAGAGCTACACATGATCCTATTATCATAAAAGGATTGTAAGTCTGTTTCTGAAGGACAATCGCTGATATCTCAACACTCTCAGATTTGTAGATCATGGTGGCTTTGTCCGATGCGGCTGTTCCTGAAGGGTCCTATTTATTTTAACACACATTTTCATACTTTTTTTACTATTTATATTTTATTATTACGCCTATATTCCCTAAATAAAGGCTTCGGTTCCGATATATGTATATAGGTGTTTTAACCTGTTATTTCAGTGAACTGGGGTGTCCGTGCTTTCCAACACTTCTCCTTTGATCTATTTTGTATTTTCAGTAAATCCTGGGAGGACCATCTGAAACATGTAGGGCAAGTGTTGGAGAAAATTCAGAGGGCACGTCTGACCATTAGAGCAGACAAGTGTCAAATGGGGATGCCAGAGGTGCAGTACCTGGGGGGAGGTAGGGTTAAGCCAGAACCAGCTAAGGTAGATGCAATCTGAGACTTGTCCCGGCCCACAACCCAAAGACAAATACTGTCCTTCTTAGGAGCCTCAGGGTACTACCGACGTTTCGTCCCAAAGTTTAGTACTGTAGCAAAGCCCCTGACAGATCTCACGAAGAAGAAACTCCCCAAAGTAGTTGACTAGACACCTGCTTGTGAGCTGGCATTTCAGTCGTTAAAGCCCTGGTTCATGCTCCAGTACTGTTGGTGCCCAATTATGACAAGGGCTTTATTGTGCAAACTGACGCATTACAGTATGGACTGGGAGCAGTACTTAGCCAGGTGGGCCAGATGGGCAGGAGCACCCTGTGGCCCATTTGAGCAGAAAACTGCTAAACCGGGAGGTGGGGTATGCCACAATTGAGAAGGAATGTTTGTCCATTGTGTAGGCAGTGAAAAAGCTTCAACCTTATTTGTATGGACGACATTTTACTGTGGTGACTGATCATAATCCTTTAAAGTGGCTACAACACACCTCAGAGGAGAATAACCGACTGTTGTGCTGGAGCCTTGCACTTCAAATTTAAGTGTTATGTACTTGCCCTTAGAATTGCCCTCATTCATGATGGCCATGATTGCCTTATGAAGTTTTCATCTTGGATCTCATTTCCAGTTTGGGCCTAGAAAAGGCACTTCCTGTTTTAAAGCCTTTGCTTGAGTATTGTGTTTGTATCTGAACCAGATGCTTCCAGAGAACCTTGCTCCATCTTGTGATTTGGACTACAATTGCTTGATACTTCTGCCAGACCTTTATCTGTCTTGAGACTTTGGACTTTTCTTGTTGGACACTTCAGATTTATTTATATAATAAAATAAATCCTGTTTACTACAGAACTACCTGGCTATTGGGTTCCGTTTGTGATACCAGAAATGTGATATAATTCACAAGCAAGGAAAGGCTCACAGAAATGCGGAAGGGCTGTCTCTGCAGGTAGAGTCGGACCCTCCGGGTCACCTCCGGTATCCCTAGGAGACTGCGGACCAGGAGCCAAATCATTGGGACATGGCATGCTGGTTGCACACATGGACAAGGGGGGGAGGAGTGTGACTGGATCACTTATAAATAACTTATGGTATAAATTTATTTAAAGGAAATAGTGCAGGGCTCTTGTTTATATAATTGCTAATCCACTTATTTTTGATATTGTGTATATTTTGATATAGTAAATCTTTATTTCTGAGACCAGGGGAGAAAATCTGTCTTTTCTGTTGTAACCTTGCTAGAGGAAATGTATTATTTCTGATGTATATATCTGATACAATAAGCCTTTGTTTAGAAAGTCTTTTGTACATCTTGGTGTAAATAAATGACTTGTTTGGGGTTTGCAAATTTTCTTGGGGAATTCTTTTCTTTGGAGGAAATGTGTATTTTGCAACTGTTGGAAGAAAGCACCCATGCTAATCTCATGTTGACTAGACCTTTTGATGTGAGTGTCCAATACCCCCTAAGGGAAAGGGAGGGGTAATTAGACTTGCTGTCAGATGTCCACTGTGTCCAAGATAAGATGCAGGAATTCACAGCAAGGTTTTAGGATTTCACAGATAATCGTAAATATTGTTAGCTTTACATTGCATGTAAATCCGTGTTTGGGTATACAGGTTGCATCCTAATTCTACAAATAGCCTGTGAGGCTGTGGTCTAAAACTGTATAAAAAGAGAGCCCTTGTAAACTGAACTGTATCATTCTGATGTTCCATCTGACCTGACCACTGATACCTTTAATCAATGGAACTGTCCTTGTCAAGCCATTTGAGCGAAATAAACATCACTCTCTGCTTCAAGACTATGCTTAACAACTTCTTTAATATTGCTGTAATCCTGTGACCTACAGATTAGACCCTAAATCTAATCTGTCCACCAGCTGTTCTGAAGTTTGGACCCAGCTCTCCAGTAGAACTGCTCTGCCACTACCCAGCAGCTCTGGCAAGTGTAATAGGCATGGGGGGATCCATCCACAGCACCCTGATCCATAGTAAGCGGTCAGGGGTACCAGCCAAAGTCTACCAGCAAGGGGGTACCCTAGCAGCGACAGTTACCCAGAAGGAACGTGGTTCTGGATGCCATAAAGGAGTCAAGTGGTGGCAGTAGGCTCCGCCTATTGTGACAGGAGCAGCGTATCAGGTAAAACGAAAGGGGACGGTGGCAAAGTAAGCCTAGCCAGTTCCCATCAACAACAGACATAGGCGGTCCATCCTGTCACAGTACACCTCTCTAACTGTCCTCTCACCTTTCTTAATGTTCGTTTTATCCCCTGCTGTGTTTTTATCTTCCATCTTACTCACTTGCTCCCTACCACCTTCCTTAAAGCATTTTTTTTACATGAAATACATAAATCTGGATGTTCTTAATGCGCACTGTACATAAATTGTAATTTTATTTTTTCTTACTTGCAAACACATGCAAGATACAGCACGCGGACGAATGATGCTAAACTGTTTCTTTGTTTATGACTGTGCATATATATGCAAAAATATTATTTATTTTTGTCTGGGCAGAATTGAGTTCCACCACCACAACCGAGCACTGCACAGCTCAGTGACTGCATGGGGAATCGGTGAATCTTGAGCTCCATTAAGGTCCTTTAAAAACAAGGTAAGCAGTTTTATTATAAATAATCTGGTATTTACTTTGTTTAGAGGTTCACTTAGAGATCAAATCTTTCCCATGACTGCTTCTTCCATGGTTATCATGTCTTTACTGCAATTAGTTAAGACCCCATTGAGCGTCCATCTAGCTTTTCATTAGGCATGAGTGGGCTCGGATTGCGCTAATCCGAGCCCACCCGAACAGTGCGGATCCAACGGGATCCGAGCACTGTTCGGGTATTTCCGGCGGCAAAAAAAATGAAACAGAGGCTCTGACGTCCAAGTCTCGCATCGGATCTCGCAAGACTCGGATTGCATAAATTCGCTGCTTGCGCCCGCCATCTTCATTCGGGCTCAGATCAGGGAAGAGGGAGGTTGGAGTTTGTAGTGGTGCTCTGTCCGGCTGATCAGTCCAGTGGTGCTTTTGTCCTGTGCTCTGTCCTGCTGAGTCCATTGGTGCTTTGGCCAGTGCTCTGTCCTGCTGAGTCCATTGGTGCTTTTGTCCAGTGCTCTGTCCTGCTGAGTGCAGTGGCGCTGTGTCCTGTGCTTTGTTCTGCTAAGTCCATAGTTATTTTAAAATTTGTAAAAAATCATAACATTTTTTTAAAAAAAATAACAAAAAAATTATACAAAAATAATTTTAAAAAAATATTAAAAAATTGAACAACATTTTTTAAAAAAAATATTAAAAAATTATCTAAAAAGTATAAAAAAAATTCTAGTGCAATATATTCTTGCAGTCCAGAAATATTAGTAGTGCAATATTTACCTACATTCACTGTTCTTGCAGTCCAGAAATATTAGTAGTGCAATATTTACCTACGTTCACTGTTCTTGCAGGCCAGAAATATTAGTACTGCAAAATAAAAATACGTTCACTGTTCTTGCAGTCCAGAAATATTAGTACTGCAATATTTACCTACGTTCACTGTTTTTGCAGGCCAGAAATATTAGTACTGCAATATTAAAATACGTTCACTGTTCTTGCAGTCCAAAAATATTAGTACTGCAATATTTACCTACGTTCACTGTTCCTGCAGTCCAGAAATATTAGTACCAGAGATTTAACTATAGTGGAGTATAAAAATTTGGAGGATAAAGTAGGGAAAGCTCAAGACCCAATTCCTCCTAATGCTGAAGCTGCTGCCACTAGTCATGACATAGACGATGAAATGCCATCAACGTCGTCTGCCAAGGCCGATGCCCAATCTCCTAGTAGAGGGCATGTAAAATCCAAAAACCCAAAGTTCACTAAAATTGGCAAAAAAAGGAAAATAAAAACATCTGAGGAGAAACGTAAACTTGCCAATATGCCATTTACGACACGGAGTGGCAAGGAACGGCTTAGGCCCTGGCCCGTGTTCAGGACTAGTGGTTCAGCTTCACCCAAGGATCTAAGCCCTCCTCCTCCTCCCCCCTCCAAAAAAATTAAGAGAGTTAAGCTGTCATCAACAAAACAGCAAACAAATCTGCCTTCTAAACAGATGACATCACAAATCCCCAAGGCGAGTCCAAGGGTGTTGGTGGTTGCGAAGCCTGACCTTCCCATTACTGTATGGGAAGAGGTGGCTCCTTTCACCATTTGCAGCACGCCCTCTGCATATGCTGGAAGGATCACCCACAGTGTAGATCCAGATTTGGATAATGAAGGTGTCAATGTTGTACACCGGGAGGAGGATATTGATGTAGCTGGCGCTGAGGAGGAACTTGACGAGGAGGATGCTGATGTGGTTATCTTAAATGAGGCACCAGGGGAAGAAACAGTTGTTGTCCATGGGATGAAAAAGCCCATCGTCATGCCTGGGCAGAAGACCAAAAAATGCACCTCTTCGGTCTGGAGTTATTTCTATCCCAATCTGGGCAACAAATGTATGGCCATATGTACCTTATGTAAAGCTCAAATAAGCAGGGGTAAGGATCTTGGCCACCTAGGGACAACCTCCCTTATATGTCACCTGAAGAACCTTCATAATTCAGTGTTTAGTTCAGGACCTGTGGCTAGGACCGTCAGCAGTCCAGGGACACCTAAATCCCTTGGTCCTGTTGTATGCACACCAGCAACACCCTCCTCATCAATTTCCTCCACGATCTCGATCAGAGATAGTCCTGCAGTCCAGAAATATTAGTACCAGAGAATAAACTACGTTCACTGTTCCTGCAGTCCAGAAATATTAGTACCAGAGATTAAACTACGTTCACTGTTCCTGATTGGTTTGTTAAAGTGCGAATGTCCTATTTCAACAACATCAGGGTGGGTGGGAGGGCCCAAGGACAATTCCATCTTGCACCTCTAGCAAACTCTTGCAAACTGCCATCCTGTCTGCCACTGTAGTGCCACTCCTTGATGGGCCACGTGTTTGTGCCGCCCACTTGTGTCGCTTAGCTTAGACATCCAGCTACCTCGGTGCAACCTTTTGGACTAAAAACAATATTGTGAGGTGTTCAGAATAGACTGGAAATTAGTGAAAAGGAATGTTATTGAGGTTAATAATAGTGTAGGAGTGAAAAAAATACATAAATATGGATTTTAGCACTTTTTATGCTTTTTTAAAAACAAATCAGAACCCAAAACCCAAAATCAGAACCAAAACCTTTCGTGGGGTGTTTTGGCAAAACAAATCAGAACCCAAAACCTCAAGCTAATCAGAACCCAAAACCCAGAACACCAAAAGTGGCCGGTGCACACCCCTACTTTTCATCTTATTATATATCATCCAAGTGTTGATTAGGCAGATAAAAACTAAGCAGCAATCCCTCCTACATACCCATAATATATATATTTATATATATTCGTCTTAGGGGAAGTTTTGGCATGGATTTATATCATCATAAATCTGGTGCACAATAACGTAAAGAAAAAAAAGCAAGAGAGAAAAAACTGCTGAAGGCTGGAAAACTCTTGAAAGTGTAGGATTTACTGAATGAAAGTCAGAAGGAGGGAGCTTGATCTTTATTAACAAGTGGAGTTGAAATTGATAAAGTGACTCAAAATGTACTTGTTATTGTTGTTGATAATGATGATGATGATGATGGTAGTGGTTCAAGTAATATGGTAACTTGTATTTATGGCACAGACACTACCCTCATTTCAGAACCACATACAAGTTCTGCACGCTTAGGGTCTGCACATGAAGCTGATGTCACTGAGGTTTGTTTCTCATCTTACTCAAAGGGGCATCTGATATTTAATTAGATAGCAACAAGCAGCTATTGAAATGTGAGATAGGACTTATCCAACCAGGTTTCTCAGTGACCCAAATAGAAGATGCCATACGACAAGGTCCAGAACCATATCCAACATTTTTCCCACCTGATGAAGATGGAAGACAATTTCCTACTTATATATTAAATTGTCACTTAAAGAACAAAGAAACAGTTCCTCGTGACTGGCTAATTTGGAGTAAGACTAAGCAAGCATTGTTCTGCTTTCAGAGTTTTTTATTCAGCAAACTCCCAGCAACACATCGTTCAGTTTTATATCAATTTAATTTATATCTTTATTAATTTCATTTATATGAAGATGATATTAGCCAAGCTATTTGTGATGCGCTAATACACCTTAAATCAATATATAATTGTTGTTCAGAAATTGCGATTTCTCAGGTATTATCGACTTATTTGCAAGTCGTAAAGCTCGTAAAGTTCCACTGTAATGGATACAGATATTATAATTCAGTGCTGGAAAAAGTCTGGGCACCTAGATGTTAGAAATTACGGTAAAAGGGTCTTTTAGACTGTCAGCGCTGTCTGCTGTGGTTGTGTAATGGACAGCCAATAGGAAAAGGTGGTGAGTCCCACTACCTATATAATTGTAAACCCTTATTCTTTTACCTGGCACTCAAAGGTAATCAAAAGGCAATCAAAAGGAAGTATATGTAAAGTTTAATAAAGATAGAAACTAAAGAACAATTTAATTTATATCTTTATAGGCTCTCTATAATCAGTGTTTCATTGAAACAAAAAAAATAACTTTGTATTGTGACTAATATTTTCCTAGCTGTGGAGGAACTACCATTGGTGACGCAGGTGCAGTGCACCGGGGCCCGTGAAGGTAATGGGGTCTGCTGCATGTCAGATGCACAGGGTATGAGGTCTCAGTTCCCTGCTCCTCACCTCCTTGCATCGGGGCCCACAACTCGCTAGTTCCGCCTCTGGTTCCTAACCTACATCCTAATATATTTTATAGTGCTTTACCTGTCAGATGTAATGGCAGTTTTGAAAATGTACATTGTATGTTGGATTGCCTGTATTCTTTACCATCTCAATGTGTAACTGGGGATATGGCAGTTACACATGGTTGGAAATGTCTGTATAGCCCAGATATTTACAGTAGCACTGATTTAATATTTATTTTATTTTTTTTCACCAAAATTATTTTTAGATTTATGTTTAACGTTTTCAACAGGCCAAAGTTAAGTTTCTCTAGCTTTCTGTAACAAAATGCATGGTTATTGTATTTATTAATAAAGTTGTTTTGTTTATATTTGTGTGTTTCATTATAACATCTACATATCTTACACTGAAAATTATGTTTTTAGGTCACATTCCTGCTGTCCTGAGCGTCAGGACTGCTGGGACATGTGTCATGCAAGTGGGCACTGCACACTTCTGCCAATGGTGTATGCAGGGTTCTTTCGGTAGAAGGGTGGATTAGCGCTTTTACCCTGCTAGACATGCCCCTGAGAAATGTGATTTTGCTAAGCTGGCGCCATCTTGTTGCCTTATAGTCATTTTGTTCTGATATAGCTTAAAAACAGATTAGATGCAGCTGGTTTGTAGGAATAATTCATAGTTTGCAGGAGACTGTGCTTATAACCTTGGACATAGCAGACAGGAGATAAGCCAACTACCCCCTGGGGAGTATTCCTGTGTTAAAATGAGAGAATGTAGTAACCTCTGTGTAAAGGGAGCATGAGTGGTTAAAACCTTTTGGGGCGTAGTTTTCTGTAATACGTGATTTTTGCTATATAGATATGGACTTGTAACTAATATAGCAGAGCTAATTGTACACGCAAACCGTGCAGTGTATTTAATTCTCTACAGCTGATGAGCTCATAGCTGATAAACTGACACTTACAGGTGAACAATCTGATTTAGATTCGACACCGCCAATGATGCACAGTACGCCTCAATGATGCATTGTCCCCAATTGTATGACCACGCCTACGCTGCGCAGCTGCGCAAAATTTTCTTACATGTTCCACTATAATGGTGGGCCCCCTGAAGTTGCTGAACCGGGGCCCTGAATTCCCCTTGGCAGCCCTGGTCACAGCAAAATAATTTGATGATTCACTATGTACCAGAGTCTGTAAAAATCTCTTCCTTGCCTGACTTTCTCTCCAGCCTCTTCAAACACTTACTTCCAGACCTAACAGATAGAGAAATTCTGATGGATTGCGCACACAGAGCCAAACCAGCTGCCGACCAAAGACCGTGAGACATCATAGCGTCCCTTCATTATTATCAAACGACAGAAAAATTGCTTAAAGCAACTAGACCCATAGATTTGATTGATTTGTTTAAAGATATGCAACTTCAGATATTCCAAGATTTGGCCCCCTTTACTATCCAGAAATGTAGAGACCTTCAGCCACTTGCTTGGGCACCACAATTTCCAATATCGATAGGGATTTCCATTCCAATTACAAGTGTTTGCTCGGAATTCCGTCCTATATGCCAAATCACTAGACTAAGGATAAGACATCTTATCCAAACTCAATATTCTTACGGAACCTACCACGCAATAATACCTCAAGACCTACAAGAGATTTAGCACTGCCTCCAGTGGAACATTGATCTACAAGATCTCCCACGGATCCAGACTGATTAGAAACCTTCAAAAGTCCATTACAGTCTCCGTACTTTTCCTTGGACTCAGATTTTCACACGATGGATGCTCTGTGTCTCCCTCAATTTCACAGAAGTTCTTTTGCCTGTTTCCAACTCTCTTAACCTTCTCGCCATCACCAAAACCTGGCTCACCTCTTCTGACACCGTCTCACCTGCAGCTCTCTCTTATGGGGGCCTCTCCTTTACCCACTCCACCAGACCGGATGGGCGTCAGGGTGGCGGAGTGGGCCTCCTCCTATCCCCTAACTGCACTTTCAGGGTCATTCCCACTGAACCTTCCCTATCTTTCCCCTCCTTTGAAGTACACTCCATCCGTCTCTCCTCCCCCATCCACCTCTGCATCTCTGTCAACTACCGTCCCCCCGGCCACACCTCCCTTTTCCTGGTCAACTTCGCCACCTGGCTCCCCCACTACCTTTCCTCCGACCTTACCTCCATCATACTTGGCGACTTTAACATCCCCATTGACAACTGCTCTGACCCTGCCACCATCAAACTTCTCGCCATTTCCAGCTCCCTAGGCCTCACTCAGTGGACCTCTTCCCCACCCACTGTCTTGGTCACTCCCTGGACCTTGTCTTCTCTCATTTCTGCGATCTCACTGACTTCTCCAACTCCCCCTTCCCACTCTCTGACCACCATCTCCTCTCCTTCACTCTGTCCTCCTCCCCTGCTCCCACCTCGCCTAAATCTACCTTCAGTAGGCACAACCTTGAGGCTATTGACCCTACCTCTTTCTCCTCCTCTCTTGAAACACTCCTTTCACCTCTTCCCTCCCTGGTCTGCCCTGACCAGGCGTCCTCTCTCTACAATCTCTTCCTCTGTAATGCCCTGGATGCTTTTGCCCCGGCTTCTTCTATTTGCCAGCGCCGCCTCATTCCCCAACCCTGGCACTCCAAACTCACCCGTTCCATCCAAAAGTGCTCTCGCACTGCTGAACACCTCTGGAGGAAATCTCGCTCCCTGGCCGACTTCCTTCACTTCAAATTTATACTCACCTCATTCTGCTCTGCCCTCTCCCTGGCTAAACAATCCTTCCTTAAGTCCCTGATTTCCTCTCAGTCCTCCAATCCCTGCCGCCTCTTTGCCACCTTCAACTCCCTCCTCTCCCCCCCTCCTGTCCCGCCTTCCCTCTCCGCTTTTGACTTCGACACTTTTTTCTCTTCCAAAATTGAGACCATCCGACTGAACATCTCCTTCTTCCATCCCTCTCCCGCCCCCCTCAACCCTTCTTCCTCCAACAACCTACTCTGGTGCTCCTTCTGCCGCACTTCGGGTGAAGATGTTCACTCCCTCATTCTTTCCTCTCCACCTGTCCTCTCGACTCCACCCCCTCTCACCTCCTTCACTCTCTCTCTCCCACTGCCTGCTCTTACCTTGCACACCTTTTCAACCTATCACTCTCCTTTGGTGTAGTCCCCTCTTCATTTAAACACGCTCTTATCTCTCTCATCCTCAAAAAAACTAATCTTGACCCCACCTCTCTTGCTAACTATAGCCCTATCTCACTTCTCCCCTATGCCTCTAAATTACTTGAGAGGATTGTCTGTACCTGCCTTACCAGTCACTTCTCGGACAACTCTCTCCTCGACCCTTTCCAATCCGGTTACCGCCCCCTCCACTCCACCGAAACTGCCCTGGCCAAAGTTACTAATGATCTACTTTTAGCCAAATCCAAGGGTCACTTCTCCTTGCTCATCCTTCTTGACCTCTCTGCGGCCTTCGACACCGTGGACCACTCCCTCCTGCTACAAACTCTTCTCTCTCTTGGCCTCTCTGGATCTGTCCTCGCCTGGTTCACCACATACCTCGCTAGCCACTCCTTCTCTGTATCCATGTCTGGCTCCTCCTCCATCCCCTTTCCTCTCCCTGTTAGTGTCCCATAAGGCTCTTTTCTCAGCCCTCTACTCTTTTCGGCTCTACACCTCCTCCCTGGGGGCTCTCATCTCCTCCTTCGATCTTCAGTATCACCTTTATGCTGACGACATCCAACTCTACATCTCCTTGCCTGATCTCTCCTCCACAACAACAAAATATTTGTAGCAAATTATGGGGAGGACCGGGAACCAATGCACGGGTCTGAGTCCCTGTAAAAACAAATATATAACCAAAGCGAAAAAGCAAAGGAATCCCAAATCCTCCAAGAACAGGAATTGCAATGTGAATGAAATTAAAAATTAGGTTTATTAAAACAAATATTTTAAAACATTAATAATACTCAATATGCATATACATTCAAACAATATCCATCCTTGAGAGTATCAATATTAGGTGCACCTCTGATATTGAATATGATTGAATAATATCTCTAATTGCGATGGTTAACGTTGAAATGATCCTAAAGTGGTATATAGCTCACTTCCTTAGTATCCGTACAATCACAAAATATGTGTGCGGTATTGTAATATAGCCAGGTTGATCCATTGATTAGAAATAACAGTGGGACATAGCTGGATAGTCTCGTACTGATTTCAATCTATAAACGGAACATTCCTCCACATACTAGAAAGGCAGATGTTATGAAATAAATCCAGTCCGTATAGAGGCACTTGCTTACCGAGGATAACCGGTGGTACATCCGATCCGGATTCTTTCGTCTTATGCATGCATGTTTAAAGTGACGATTAAGGTCTTCCCCCAGAAAGGGGTATCGAAATCCTGGTTCCTAAGCAGGTGAGTATGTCACAATCGTTCCTATTGAAGTACTATGGGTGGCGGGGTTTATTATACAAGAGAAAAATATACAAATACGAATATCACAATCTGCTCTGCTATATTGTGTTGTTGTTTTTAGAATTTTTCTTGAATCTGCTTTTTTGTAGCAATTATGGCTCCACTTTCCTGTTTTGAAGATAGGAACAAAAGAAGACAATCATATTTGTCTAAAGACAAAGGTCCCCCCAGTGCCTCTACGAGAGATCAAAGTCTATCAAGAGATTTTAATAAATTAGAAAATCTGCTTAAAGCAGAAATGAGACACTGGTGGGACAGTATTAGTCTCCAGAAATATGTTGATAACAGGTACCTAGAGGATTAAGATTATTTTAAACCTTTCCCTTTCAAGATAATGCTGAAATGTCTATCCAGTGGAATCAAACACTGGATGAATGTTCTCTCTCTCTTCTCTATATTTAATAAGTAATCTCATAAGAGAAAGTAAGATATCTCACTAAAGAGATTGAGACGATAAAGAACAAAGTAGAGACATATGAGGATATTAAAGCACTAGAAGAAAAAGACAGGATTATTAACGATAGGGTTGCTGAATATGAATATCAGCTGATCAGTAACAAAGAATCAAAAAACGAAAGGGATATGCAGGATTATCAAAATGACAGGGTCAGGTCATTTAATCGAAATAAAAGTAATAAAAGAAATACAAGAAGTAGAAGCAGAAGGGAGACCCCAAGAACCAAGTAATTTTTTAAACCTGACCACTCTAGGTCATTTGTACCTACTTGGCTACAGAGAGGATCAACAGATAGAGAAAATCGAAATAGTAATAGATTCAATTCACCAAATAGAAAGTCCGAAACCTTGTTACACAATAGGGAAGATCATGATCAAGCGAGACCCCAGAGAACCTATACACGAGAGGATGATAGTGTAAGACCTAAGATTAGTGGCACAAAGAGATCACTATAAACGGGTAGAGAAAGAGAACTACCAACGGGCAAATTATAGTGACAGAGAACATGAATCAGTGTCTTTTTTAGGAATACATCAGTCACAGAAAGGAAAAGAAATAGAGAAAGATTGGACACAGAACAATCGTTGTCAATTACTATCTACAGGTCCCCATACCAAAAGATTAAGACAAACTTCAGACGAAAAAGATGGGGAAATAGATCCCACCGATACAAGATGGGACTAATTGAAAGACAAACAAACAGCTTGAGAGAACTTCCCAAGGTCTTAATGGACATGGGAATTAATTATATTGAGCCCATATCAAAAGAAGGTAATATTATTAGAAAAGGTACCCCTAAGTATCAAATTAATGGTCCAAAGAGAGTGACATCGAGACGTGTTGGGACACAAAATTCAAAGATAAATAAGATTATTGAGAATAAGAAAAGGGAAAAGAATAGAAATAAAAATAAAAATAAAATTAGTGATAAGAATGAAAATAAAAATAAAAATAATAATAAAAATAAAGATAAAAATGATAATATAAGTTATATAAGTTATATATCATTTAACATTTGTAATGTTTCCCGTCTAGTGAAGACGGGGTTAATAGATCATACTAGTGTGTTGAACGGATTATGTGATTATACTTATATTATAAGCATTTGAAGTACTATGGGTGGCGGGGTTTATTATACAAGAGAAAAATATACAGATACGAATACCACGATCTGCTCTGCTATATTGTGTTATGGCATTTGTCTTAAGCATATTTTAAATATCTTTGATAAAAGTAATCTTTGATACTCTAGCCATATGGGAAATCGCACTGCGAGTCAGTGATAGGTTTTTTCTCTATATGGTGAACTGGTTATTTGCAATGTGGATTGATCAGGTGAAAGTGATTGAACTCATTAGGTTCATATATAGGAGGTTAATGTTGTAGCGGACACTATCTCTGAGGAAGTTGTATCATACAATGAAACGCGTCAAATGTGGCTTCTACATTTAGAATTACCAACTCGTATGCTATCTTCCTAATTTGAGCTCAATAGCCAAGAGTATTCGGAACTACTCCACCTACAGGCTTTCATTTAGAGGCCGAAGCTCCACTTGTCCGTCAGAGGAGGTTCCACGTATAACACTTTGCCGTGCATTTAGTAATAGGAACGATTGTGACATACTCACCTGCTTAGGAACCAGGATCTCGATACCCCTTTCTGGGGGAAGTCCTTAATCGTCACTTTAAACATGCATGCATAAGACGAAAGAATCCGGATCGGATGTACCACCGGTTATCCTGGGTAAGCAAGTGCCTCTATACGGACTGTGTTTATTTCATAACATCTGCCTTTCTAGTATGTGGAGGAATGTTCCGATTATAGATTGAAATCAGTGCGAGACTATCCAGCTATGTCCCACTGTTATTTCTAATCAATGGATCAACCTGGCTATATTACAATACCGCACACATATTGTGTGATTGTACGGATACTAAGGAAGTGAGCTATATACCACTTTAGGATCATTTCAACGTTAACCATCGCAATTAGAGATATTATTCAATCATATTCAATATCAGAGGTGCACCTAATATTGATACTCTCAAGGATGGATATTGTTTGAATGTATATGCATATTGAGTATTATTAATGTTTTAAAATATTTGTTTTAATAAACCTAATTTTTAATTTCATTCACATTGCAATTTCAGTTCTTGGAGGATTTGGAATTCCTTTGCTATTCGCTTTGATCTCTCCTCCACCCTCCTCTCTCGTGTATCTGACTGCCTCTCTGCCATTTCCTCCTGGATGTCCTCACACTTTCTCAAAATTAACATCTCCAAAACTGAACTCATTGTCTTTTCTCCCCCTAGACTCCCTTCCCACCATCCTCTCTATCACTGTTAACAATACCACTATCTCCTCTTTCAACCAACTCCGCTGCCTGGGCGTTACCCTTGACTATTCTCTCTCCTTCGCCCCCCACATCCAATCCCTTGCCCAAGCCTTTCGCTTCCAGCTACGCAACATTGCCTGCATCCGGCCCTTCCTCTCCCAAGATGTCACCAAAACTTTCATCCACGCACTCATCATCTCCCGCCTTGATTATTGCTACCTCCTCCTTACCGGCCTCCCCCACTCCCATTTCGCCCGCCTCCGCTCTATACTCAATGCAGCTGCAAGAATCATCTTCCTTTCTCACCGCTCCTCGTCTGCCTCCCCTCTCTACCTTGCCCTACACTGGCACCCCATTTCTTACAGAATCCTTTTCACACTCCTAACCATCACTTAAAAGGCTCTCTCCCAGTCTACTGCCCCCTATATCTCTAACCTCCTCTCCATTCACACCCCTGCCCGCTCCCTGAGCTCGGCCAATGACCATCGCCTCTCCTCCACTCTGATCACCTTGTCCCACTCCAGAATCCAAGACTTCTCCCATGCTGCCCCCCCTCACTGGAACGACCTCCCTTGCTCCATCCGTCTTTCTCCCAATCTGTCCTCCTTCAAGCAGGCACTCAAAACTTCTCTGTTCCTAAAAGCCTACCAACCTTCCACCTAACCCCCTCATCTCCTCCGCCTGTTCTCCTCCTCTCTCCTCCCAGCCCCCCTGTTCTCTCCCCACTTACTTTAACTTGCTCCCTTTGTGCCTGAGTTCTGTCTACCCTCCCTTAGGATGTAAGCTCATTTGAGCAGGGCCCTCTTCCCTTTGTTCTCCATACCTGTTCTTCTGCTCCGTCTTTACTGCATTAGTCTGCCTGAAGTTTTGGTATTTTTTGTTTACTGTTTGTAATGTTTCACCTTGTTTAGTCTACTGTTTGTTCTATGTACGGCGCTGCGGAACTCTTGTGGCGCCTAACAAATAAAGGATAATAATAATAATAATTTTGCCTGGTTCCTGTTTGCCTAGTCACTATGGGCACCTAATAACCAAACTGCCTTCCTCTATGTAGTCCCAGTATTCTGCCCTTATATTATATTCCCTTGTAGGAGTAAAAGCGTAAACAAATCAGGGGATAGCCGACAATATTATTAGAGACTTGGCCTGATGTTACCTGTTAAATATGATGTTTAATGTTACAAATTATATAGGGCTTACGCTTCCTCTTGCACCATGGCGCTTAAGGTACTCTCGATTAATGTCAATGGTCTGAATTCACTTACTAAATGTGCGGTGGTCCTGGGAGCCTGCAGGAGAGAGCCGATATAGTTTTATTTCAAGAGACCCACCTTACGGGACAACACACTCATCTTCAAAGTAAGCTGTGCACTAAAACGTTTTTTGCCTCTGCAGACTTCAAGAAACGTGGAGTGGCAATTTAAATACACAATAGGGTTCCCTGACTGTCGGTATCTGATTCTGATTGGCACACTTCGTTCAGAGCAAATAACACTCATTTCTCTTTATGCACCTAATCAGAGTCAAAGTTCCTTTTTTCTGAAGTATTTAATCATATTGGGCACCTTGCACAGAGTTATATTCTTTTCACTTGGGACTTTAATACTACTTTACATCCACATAAACATTAGATAGATCCTCTGGTCCCTCCAACCAAAAACCCTCACCCACTTCCTTAAGAAACTCCCAATCTTTTCTAACATGTCTACACAATTTAGCGTTACATGACACCTGACATCTTAAAAATGCGGACGCAAAAGACTGCACACATTATTCAGTCTCTCATGGCAGTTTTTCTCGCATAGATATGATTTTTGTTTCCCACTCCCTCACTCAAACGATATTAGATGCAGGTATTACCTCTCACAGCTGGACAGATCATGCAGGAGTAGATCTTATTTTTGACTTGATAAAACTAGCTCCACAATCTCGTCGATGGCGCCTCAGCTCATCCAGAGATTAAGGATGCAATTAAAGAATAATTTGAACTGAACACCTCAGAAGAGATAGCACCAGGTATCCTTTGGGAGGCACATAAGGCAACCATTAGAGGCAATATGATGAGCAAGGCTTCCGCAGCTAAAAAATTGGCTTCTCAAGAAATCCTTTCCCTTGAGGCTAAATTAACCTCACTGCTTACCCAACACAAACTACAACCATCTACGACTCTTCTAACACAAATTACCGCAGTAAGAGGGTACCTGAACATAATCCTCTCCCGCAGGGCTGCAAATACCCTCAAAAAAACTAAATCAGCAATACTATGATAAGCTTGACAAATTTGAGTCCATACTCGCTAACTAATTGTGACAGAGAAAAACTCAAGGACTGATCATTAAACTTAAAAAAACATCCAACTCTCAGCCAATATATGACCCGATGCTAATCGCTCAAGAATTTCATGATTATTACAATGCGCTATACAATCTCCCTGGGACCCCAGCCTTTGCTGACTCTCTGAAAAGGAGATCACATCCTTTTTTATGTCACCTTCTTAAATGTTTATATCACTCAGACAGAGACAATCTCGGCGATTAAGATGATGAAATTATTCTCTACCCCAGGCACCGGCGGACTCACCCCACAATATTACCAAAAATTCGCGAAGGACCTTGCAGCTCACATGACAGACTTTTTCAATTAAATCTTTACTGGTTCCCCTTTTAATGAGGCGACAACCTTAGCCACCATCATTGTCATACCAAAACCAGAGAAAGACCCTATCTCCTGTTCCAGTTATAGACCTATATCGCTACTAAATGTAGATCTTAAGATATATGACAAAATTTTAGCTAAAAGATTGAATGTCTTCCTCCCTTCCATGATCCATCTAGATCAGGTCGGGTTTATACCAGGCCACTATTGATCTCCTACATTCTGGTTTAACACCAGATGTGCTATTGACCTCGTACATACTATTAATTTTAGTAAACGACCATCACTGATCATGTCGCTCGATGCTGAAAAAGCATTTGATTGAATTTAATGGAACATTATTTCTAGAGTCTTGAGGTCAATGGGCTTCACCAGTAAATTTTTAGATGGCCTGCTAGCTCTATACCTATCACCCAAGGCAATGGTTGTGGCCAAAGGAGTCACATCCTCACCCTTTTCAATTTCCAATTGGACAAGACAAGTGTGACTAGATCACTGATAAATAACTTTTGGTATGAATTTATTTAAAGGAAATAGCGCAGTCCGCTTATTTATATAATTGCCAATGCACTTATTTTTGATATTATGTATATTGTGAGATAGGAAATCATTATCTCTGAGACCAGGGTAGAAAATTAGTTTTTTCTGTTTACCCATTCTAAAGGAAATACCTTATTTCTGATGTATATATCTGATACAATGAGCCTTTGTTTACAAAGCCTTTTGTGTATTGTGATGTAGGAAACTGGCTTGTATTTGGTTTTTGTTGTTCTGTGTGAATATTTGTTACGAACGGTCTGAAGAAAGGCCCTGTGCTAATTAGATCTTTTGATGTGTGAAGGTCCATCATTGAAGGCAGGAACTTTTAATTAAGACTGGCTCCTGGATTCTCTTCATCTGAAAACCAGATGCAGGACATCACAGCGTTTCTAGAATTTCACATATAAGTGTAAATATGGCTAGCTTTCCAATGCATGTAAATCCATGTTTGTGTAAATAGAGTACATCCTGATGCTAAAAATAGCCTGTGTCAGAACTGTATAAAAGATGAGCATGTAATGTATTCTTCTAATTTTCATTTGACCTAATCACACTGGTACCTTCCTCTAGTGTTTTCAGGACCTGCTTGAAAACATCTTCAATATTGCTGTAATCCTGTGATCTACAGATTAGACCCAATATCTAATCCATTCTCCGGCTGTCTGAGGTTTGGACCCAAGCTTTTCCAGTAGCACCGCTCTGCCTGCTACCCATACAGCCCTGGTTAGTGTGATAGGTCAGGGGGTGATCCATCCACAGCAACCCTGATCTATAGTGAGAGGTCAGGAGCACCAGCCCAGGTAGACCAGCAACGAGGTACACTAGCAGCGACAGTTACCCAGACGGAACGTGGTTCTGTGTGCCATAGAAGGTGGTGGCAGGAGGCCCCTCCCACTGTGGCAGGAGTGGCGTATTCGGAATAAAGAAAAGAGGACGGTGGCAAAGTAAGCACAGCCAGTTCCCAGCAACAACAGACAGGGTGGCATAGGTGGTCCATCCTGTCACACAAGGTTGCCCCCTCTCACCTTTAATCTTTGCCCTTGCAAACCATTAGCAGCAAAGATACGATCTAATGAGGTTATTCATGGAATTAAAGTAGGGAAATCCGAACATAAAATATCATTGTATGCTGATGATGTTCCCCTGACTTTCTCGGACCCCGTAATTTCTCTATCTCCCCCCCTTGCAGACATTAACACTTACAGCGCCATCTCAGGATACAAAATAAATCCCCAAAAAACAGAAATTCTTGCTGTCTACATAAAAGATAAAATTAGATCATCCCTCACTCAACAATTCCTCTCCAAAAGGCTTTAAAAACAATACTAAATATTTAGGCATCCACATAACTAAATAATACAGTCAACTTTTTCAGGCTAATTACCCAAAACTACTCTCCCAGATTAAAACTGACCTTAAAACTTGGAGTCAACATCTTATTTCATGGATAGGCCACATTAATTCAATCAAAATGATCATCTTCCCTAGATTACTATATTTTTTCAAGGCCTACCAATACGCATTCCTCCATAGGTTTTCAAATTCTTGCAACACTACACATCACAATTCATATGGGGCTGAAAGCGCCCAAGAGTCCGGCTCCTCCTCCAGCAGAGATCGGCACAGGGTGATGGCTTAAGGGTAGCCAATTTTAGATATTATTTTTTTAGTGGCGCAACTTGCCCAATGTGTGTTATGGAACTTTCCTAGCTCCTCCAGAGTTTGGGTCTCGATAGAAGCAGAATGCTTGGGTATTTCTTCCACCCCCTCTCTCCTGTGGTTCCCTTGCACTAGTCGTCCACAGTCTGCTTCTCATCACCCATTTGTAGCACACTTGTTAACTCTTTTGGGATTGAGGAAATGCAAAATTTTTCCTCACCCAAGCTCCCAGCCCGATCATAGACTGTTGAACTTTTTCGAATCGCTTTCTCTCCGGCAGTCTTTTACCAAAGATCTCATTTCCTGGGAGGACCACTGGATAATGAAGACTGGGAAGAAATAAGAATTAATAGAGTCTTCAGTTCGATCTGTGTACAATTGAAAGAAAACGCTTATAAACTTCTTTATCAATGGTACTTGGTTCCAACCAAGCTACAAAAAATCTTTCCAGGCTCATCTAGCAAATGTTGGAGGGGTTGCAGGACAGAAGGATCCTTCCATGACTGCAAGCAAATGCTGGGACCTGTAGTGTCCCAAAGAAACATGTAAATAAAACACAGACACAAATGTAAATATTTGAATGCTATTAATATAGCCCTACACACCCATTGAACATGTTTATTGGTCATCTGCATCAAGGGTCTTTCATCTGTAATAAATTGCAAGATTCATTGAAAACCAAAACCCTGGTAGACAATGCAAAATCAGCTCCTTAGAGCTCCTGTGCAAAGAAAGCTCAAGCATACTATTTATAACAAGCAGGTAATTCAAATGCCTAGCATATTATTATTAATTATTATTATTAATTTTTATTTATAAGGCGCCACTTGGTGTCCGCGGCGCCACTTGGTGTCCGCGGCAGAGACAAACGAAATAACAATACGAGGAGAGACGGCACAGAACAGTAAACAATAATCACAGTACTCAGTGAGCTCAAGGCACAGCTAGAGGGGCGGGGGAAGGTCAGCCAACAACGGCACCAAGGAGGGAGGGCACGGATTAGGGGGAGACCCCCAGGGGAAGAGGGACCTCAAGGAGTAAGGCTAGGTAGCTGGCGAGCAGAGTAAAAGTGGTGAAGACAGGAGGAGAGAAGACCCTGCTCGAAGGAGCGTACAATCTAAGGGGAGGGGAAGACTGACAGAGAGACACAGGGGAGAGAGGGAGAGAAGGAGGAACGGAGAATAAGGATAGAGGAAGGGGAATGAGGGGGAAGAGTCAGAAGAAAAGGTAGGAAGTTAAGTGGGAGACTGGAAAGCTTTAAGAAAAAGGTGGGTTTTTAAACACCGTTTGAAGCTGGACAGATTAGGGGAAGTTCTGATGGAGCGGGGGAGCTGGTTCCAGTGGAGGGGGGCAGCGCGGGAGAAGTCTTGGATACGCGCGTGGGAGGTGATCAGGGGGGAAGAGAGGCGACGGTCATTGGCCGATCGGAGAGGGCGGGATGGAGCATGAATAGAGAGGAGGGAGGAGATGTAGGGTGCAGTGGAGTTGGCGAGGGCCTTGTATGTAAGAGTGAGGAGCTTGAACAGGATTCTGTAGGGTAAGGGGAGCCAGTGAAGGGATTGGTAGAGGGGGGAGACAGAAGAGGAGCGGCGAGAAAGGAAGATGAGCCTAGCGGCAGCGTTAAGTACAGATCGAAGGGGAGCGAGGTGAGAGTGGGGGAGGCCAGTAAGGAGGAGGTTACAGTAGTCAATGCGGGAGATGATCAGAGAGTGAATAAGACATTATGTGGCATCTTGGGAAAGGAAGGGCCAGATGCGTGCAATGTTACACAGCTGGAAGCGGCAGGATTTAGCAAGAGAGAGAATGTGGGGGCCAAAGGAGAGAGAGGAGTCGAGGATGACCCCGAGGCAGCGAAGTTGGGGGACAGGGGAGATAGAGGTGTTGTCGACAGTGATAGAGAGGTCAGAAGGGGGCGAGGTGCGAGGGGGAGGGAAGACTATAAGTTCAGTTTTGGCGAGGTTAAGTTTGAGGAATCGAGAGGACATCCAGGAGGAGATGGCAGAGAGGCAGGTGGACACCCTAGAGAGGAGGGAGGGAGAGAGATCAGGAGAGGAGAGGTAAAGTTGAGTGTCGTCAGCGTAGAGATGATAGTTGAGGCCGAAGGAGCTGATGAGTTCACCTAGGGAAGAGGTGTATAGAGAGAAGAGTAAGGGTCCCAGAACAGAGCCCTGAGGGACCCCGACTGGAAGGGTGGACGGGGGGAGAGAGACCCAGAGGTGGTGACGAAGAAGGAACGGTCAGCAAGGTAAGAGGTGAACAGGACAGGACTGGGTCGGAGAGACCAAAGGACTGGAGGGTGTGGAGGAGAAGGGGGTGGTTGACGGTGTCGAAGGCTGCAGAGAGGTCAAGGAGGATGAGAAGGGAGAAGTGGCCCCTGGCTTTAGCCGAGAGGAGATCATTGGTTACTTTAGCCAGGGCAGTTTCAGTGGAGTGAAGGGGACGGAAACCAGACTGGAGAGGATCAAGGAGGGAGTGTTTAGAGAGGTAGGAGGAGAGACGGCTACAGACGAGCCTCTCGAGAATTTTGGAGGCAAAGGGGAGAAGAGATATGGGCCGATAGTTAGAGGGAGAAGTGGGGTCAAGATTAGGTTTTTTAAGAATGGGGGAAACAAGAGCATGTTTGAAGGAGGAGGGGAAGATGCCGGAGGAGAGGGAGAGATTAAAGAGGTGAGCGAGGTGGGAACAGGTAGTGGGAGAAAGGGAGCGAAGAAGGTGGGAAGGGATGGGATCCAGGGGACAGGTAGAGGGGGGGAGGATGAAATGAGAGAGTGGACTTCCTCACCCGAGGTAGGGCGGAAGGAGTGGAGGGGAAGGTGGCTGGGGGGGAGGGGGGGAGAGTGGGGGCGTGGACGAGAGAGTGGAGGAGGAGATTTCAAGTCGGATGGCCTCAATTTTAGAGGAGAAAAAGGAGGCGAAGTCGGAGGCAGTCAGGGAGGAGGGGGTGGGAGGAGGAGACGGGGCCAGGAGAGTGCTGAAGGTGGCGAAGAGGCGGCGGGGGTTAGAGGATTGGGAGAGGATAAGGGACTTAATGAAAGATTGTTTAGCGAGTGAGAGGGCAGAACTGTAGGATGATAGGATGAATTTGAAGTGGAGGAAGTTAGCCAGGGAGCGGGATTTTCTCCAGTGGCGTTCAGCAGTACGGGAGCATTTTTGGAGGAGGCGGGTAAGTTTGGAGTGCCAGGGTTGGGGTTTGGAGCAGCGGGGGTGGACGGAGTGGGCAGGGGCGACCGCATCCAGAGCAGAGGTGAGGGTGAGATTGTAGAGGGAGACCGCCTGGTTGGGGCAGGAGAGGGAGGAAAGGGGAGAAAGGAGAGTATCAAGAGAGGAGGACAGAGTGGCCGGGTCAAGGGCATCGATGTTGCGTATGGATAGAGTAGGTTTGGGCAGGGGGGGAGCAGGAGAGGAGGAGAGAGAGAAGGAGAGGAGATGGTGATCAGATAGAGGAAAGGGAGAGATGGAGAAGTCAGAGAGAATACATAGGTAGGAGAAGACAAGATCAAGAGAGTGGCTAAGGGAGTGGGTAGAGGAGGAGGTCCATTGGGTAAGGCCAAGGGAGGAAGAAAGGGTAAACAGTTTGCAGGAAGCAGAGTCAGAGGGATTGTCCATGGGGAAGTTGAAGTCGCCGAGGATGATGGAGGGGAGGTCAGAGGAGAGGTGGTGAGGAAGCCAGGCAGCAAAGTTATCAAGGAAGAGGGAGGTGGGGCCAGGGGGGTGGTAGATGACAGTGACGTGGAGATCTATGGGGAAAAAGAGGCGGATGGAGTAGGCTTCAAAGGAGTTGAAGGAGAGGGAGGGTTCAGGGGGAATGACACGAAAAGTGCAGGAGGAGGATAGGAGGAGGCCCACTCCCCCACCTGGGCGGGCACCAGGTCTGGCGGAGTGGGTGAAGGAGAGGCCACCATAGGAGAGGGCAGCGGGGGAGGCATTGTCAGAGTCAGAGAGCCAGGTTTCAGTAAGGGCGAGAAGGTTAAGGGAGGTGGATAAAAAGAGGTTGTGGATAGCAGTCAGCTTGTTGCGAACTGATCTAGCGTTCCAGAGGGCACAAGAGAAAGGGGGAGAGGAGAGGGGGGAGATGGGGATGAGGTTAGCAAGATGGGCAGAGTGCGGGGAGGGCAGTGAGGGGCAGGAGAGGTAAGGCGGGGGACATAATCTAACGTATGTGTGCAGTGTGGTCGGTAGCGTAACACAGACTTCCACAGTCAGACGCAGGGCCTGATCAGCCAACAGGCTGACCAGGCTGCAGTCTGGGGCGCTGGATTTTTATTCTAATATTTTATTTAGTGGATTGGAATGGCAGAGCCGTAACTAGGCAGGTGCGGGCGGTGCCGTCGACCAGGGCGCAAGCCCAAGGGGGCGCAGCAGCCGCCCGCTACCTGTCTCTGTGCCCCCTGGCTCTGTGACAGACTAACCCCGACCCTGACTGCAGACCTCAGAAATTGATTACTGGTCGCCTGGCGCATCCAAAATGGCGCCCGCACACCGGCTCTTCCTGGGTTGTAAACTCTGCCCTCTGACCCTGCAGCGTCTGATGTCATGACGCTGCTAGTGGGATAGCAGAGAAGCAGAGCAGAAGAGAAGAGGGAATTATGTGAAGTAATTCTTTAGGGCTTAGCAGCTGATAGTGAGATAGGAGAATAGGAGACATCTAACAGGTTATATTGCTCTAGCAGAGTTTAGTCAGACAAAATGAACTGTCAGAATGAGGAGGATGTTGATTGTAGACAAAGGAAATTCACATAGTCCCTGCCTGGAATAGTTGGAGTGCTGATGCCTGTGGCTGGAATTCTCGCAACTTCCACACTAGGATCGTGGAAGACACAGGTAAGAGTTAACCATAGGCCACTTTAACCATCAGTAAACGCTGACAGTTAGAGATTGTGCAAATGTTAAGTAACCCATAGCAACCAATGTCAATTAGACTTTCTCAAACTATTGTAAAGATGCTGCCCGAGAAGCGGGCGAAGATGCCCAGGGCTGCCGCGCCCCTGGAGGGGCTGAAGAGTTCCCTGATGGTGCCCAGCAGGAAGAAAGAAGAAAGAAGCAACTTACCCGTCCAGCGCTTCTGCGGCGGTAAGTATTCATTCTTTCTTGCAGGTTCTGGCAGCGGAGGAAGGATGAGCCAATCAGGGCTCATCTTTCCCCGCTGGTCAATCAGTGGCCGGATACGCGAGCCAATCGCGGCTTGCGCCCGGCCGTTTGGAAGATTGGCGCAGACACGAGCCAGTCGGCGCTCGCGCCGGCTTATGACGTCACGCCGGCGACTATATAAGACGCCGGGTGGCGCCATTTTGTCAGAAGTCCGTCGGCGGAGGAGAAGATCAGACGTCTGGAGCGGCGGCGGAGAAAGAAGACTGCAAGCAAGCCGCTGGAGCAGAGATCATCGGCGGGGAGCCCTTGTAAGGGCTGAGAGCGCCCCCGCCTCCAGAGTAGCAGGAAGAACAGCGCCGAACCGGAGAAGAGGCGCTGCCGGCTGGAGGGTCTGAAAGGCCCAGAAAAGAAGGCAGAAGACGGCGTGGCAAGCTGAGATTCCTGCGCGAAGCAGGTGAGTAGCCTCACAGTAGGTCGGACACTAGGCCCGTGGCCACGGTCGGGCACAAGGCCCGTGGAGCAAGTAATAGGGGCACAAGGCCCAGGGAATTGGGCACTAGGCCCCGATAAAGTAGTGGGCCAGCAGGCCATAAGTCTTAAAGGGCACAAGGCCCTGTTAGTTAGTTAGGTAGGGGAGGCTCAGAGCCCCGAGGTGTAAAGGGCACAAGGCCCTTAGGTAGGTAGTGGCCTAGAGGCCATAGGAAGGCCACAGGGCCTGGTTAGGGGGCTGAAAGCCCATAGACTGAGAAGGGCACAAGGCCCTAATAGATAGTTAGGGAGGCCACAAGGCCTAAGTAGGCAGGGGCTAGTGCCCCTAGGTAGTATGGCACAAGGCCCTAGTTAGTGGGCTCAGAGCCCTGAGTTAGAGAGGGGGCTGAGGCCCATAGTCAGAGCACAAGGCTCTGTAGGCAGCTGTGCACGAGGCACATGGTGTGTAGGGCATAAGGCCCTGGTGGTATGTGCTAGAGGCGTGAGAGCCTTGCGAGTGTAGGCGCGGTTCTGTGTGAGGTGAGCACAGGGAGTTAGGAGGTACAGTAGAGCGGAGGCTCCTGTGGTGCTGTAGCAACCGGCTGGTTGGCTAGCAGCGGTGTGCTCTGGTGAGTAGCGTACAAATTACTGTATACTGCATTTATTTTGTCTGTGCGGCGAGTATTGTTTGTATTACTGTATCTTTGTGTCCAGGGGCAAGACGTCAGGCCCCCATTAAAGGTAGGCTCTTGTTTCCTGTGTTTTTCCTGTGCTAACCCGTGCTGTGGGCACAAGTGTAGTTACCAGCTTACACATAGTCAGGGAAGAACATACGTAGTTTTCCCATCCCTTAGGTCCCTGGGGTCATGATGGTTCCCAGAGGGGGTGACTGAGTGAGTCGGTGGTAGTGCAGCACATCTTGAGGCAGTTCCAGGGGTGGCCCGTGGTTCTGGTTGAGGGTCCCCAAGGCCGGTTCGTGCAGGTTAACCTGTGGTTCCGGGTGTAAGGATACGTGTTAGATACCCGAGTACAGGCAGTCGGGCGGTTCAGTTCGATCGGCTGTTCCATGCGGCAGTCGGCCCGTGGGTTAGTGTGCTGTTCCAGCGAGCCTCAGTCGGGCCTGGTGCAGCCGGTCCTTAGGGTCCGTGGGTGACCCCATCGTAAGGAGACAGTCTCCTTGGATAGACCTGGGTGAGGGGGTTAGGAACTGCCCTCCGGTATAGTCTGTGAACACCGGCTGGTGTTCCCCGTAGTGCTTAGTGAGCAGTTCCCGTTAGTGCACCACACCTAGTTAGTCATAGTTGTTTGACTTAGTTGCGTTGCCGAACATTAGAGCGTTGTTAGGGTCGGGTCGCTGTTGTAGTCAGTTTAGTTTTGTGGGTGCCCATCTTAGTCTCACTGAGAGTGCAGAGGGAGGCTGTGTGTTCATTGTCATCCACAGGTGTCGGGGAGGTGCAGGAGAACCGGATCGGAAGTGGGAGTGTCCCGGTGAGTATCACGCTCCATTCCCCCTTTCGGTTAGGCCCTCACCGGGAGGTGTGCGAGGTACTTGAGGCGGGACTAGTCCTGGTCTCAAGTGCCTGTAGTCCCCCGTGACTGGGCGAGAGCAAAGTAAGGAGGCGGCAAGGGGGCTTGGACTGAGAGTGTCCTTGTTCATTGCCGTATTCTCGGACAGCCCTTTCCTGGTAGGCATGGCCGTAATCTCTGTCTCTTTCTTAGAGGGACGTGGTTGGAGGTGACAAGGGTTGCGGCTGCTGATCTGCTGGGATCGAATCGCAGCTGGGATATTAGAAGAGGACTGGAGGTGACCATCGTTTACAAAGTAAGTTCTATTGTGTTGCGTCTGTCCTGTTCCCCGCAGGCGCTACACTATTGCAAGTGAGACAATGGAAACCTATACCTCCTATGGTTACAGCACATGTGTACTTTGTCGGTGAGTAACCCCCAAAATGAAGATTCTTGCAGCCACTGTGTTAATGGCAATATTCTGATTTAACTAATTGGAAACCATTGTATTTTCTCTTGCGCCTCAGCTGAGGTTGAAATGCTAAAATCTTAAATGGGAGATGATGGTTTATAAAGAAAAAGTAATTTAAATATTTGATTACATGTTTCACAATAACTGACAAGTGATGGTAACAGACTAAATCATGGGGACCTCACCTGAGGTTTCTTTTGCCTGGTTTGTAATTTTGAAGTGACATTGTAGACCAATATTATAATATTGCGCATATGTTGAAAAGATAATAGTGAGTTTTATAGTGCAAAGACCAATGTTAGAACCTAATTTACAGCAACCAATCAAATACCAGCTTTTATTAGTAGCAACCTATCAGATATCAACTTTTGACAATAAATTTCTAATATCTGATTGGATCCTATGAGCACATTATAAAAAATAATTGACAGCTAGAATCTGATTGGTTGCTAGTGGCAACACTTCCACTTTTTCAAAACCGCAGTTTTGTAAATATACCCCAAAGAGGTAATAAACCAATATGTTAAAATATTGTAATTTTTTAATTAACAATTTCAACTCTATAGGATATAAGGTAAAGGTACAGACGTGCTGATATTTTTATTAACCCTTTGAGGATCAGTGATTCCTTTGTATTAAGATGTTGTACAGTTCTCAGATACATACATATAACATATGGACATATATAACGGTTATCTGAAACTGGATTTATGCATGTGTCCGAAACGGATCCTTGTGATTTTTATGTTATTTTTCTCAGCAGTCGCGCTTGGTTTAGGTTCACACATGATAATTATGTAAGGCCAATTTGTGGCTATCGCCAGTGACATGATTGCAAGCGGTCTGCTTAACCTGCAATAAACTGATTTACAGAGTTTCAGGCTTAGGTTAGTACATAAATTAAGGAAAATAATAACATAATCTAACTCACCCATGTGCCCCAGACCAGGACCAGATCAAAAACTAGAGAAGGAGAAGCACGCCACCTGACCTGTCTCAGGGAACAGTGGACAGACCAGTCTTTTCATTTGCATCCCATCATTGAGAGAGGGATGGTAAGTCACATTCTCATATAATTACACATTTACACATAATTACCCTGAGACAGGGTCTATTAGGTTTTGTGTATATATATATATATATATATATATATATATATATATATATACACACACAAGTTAACCCGTGCATGATACTCATGCATTCTAGTCAAATCAAGCTACTTAAGGTCTTAAAAAGGTTCTTGTCATGCATTTGGGCCTAGCCCAGGCCTCCTCAGGGGAAGAGCGTTACTTCCCGACGCAAGCGCCCTTTTTAATGTGTGTTCATGAGGTAAAATTACCTCACGAAAATGAGTTTGACTCCTCAACTCGTAAATTTAGCCTTTACTACCCCTCCCACGGGGGAAAAGGGGGATGATGGAAGTTAACTGACTTCACTATTCTAATTTTTTTGTCAAATAATGTCAGTATACCAAATTTCAGGTCAATTGGATGAGCCCTTTCTGAGAATTTTTTTTTTCCACACACACACTAACACACGCCACTAGGCTTTTACTTTTATATATTAGACAATGCTAAGAATTTAGTAGGTCAGTGTATAACTCTGCCCAGCAGGTGGCGCTGCAGCTTGTTTTTGTTTTTTTCACACACAGACTAACACACGCCGCTAGGCTTTTATATTATAGATAATGCTAAGAATTTAGTAGGTCAGTGTAAAACTCCGCCCAGCAGGTGGCGCTGCAGCTTGTTTTTTTTTTCCCAAACACAGACTAACACATGCCGCTAGGCTTTTATATTATAGAGATATATATATATATATATATATATATAGATATATATATATATATATATATATATATATATATTCATGCATTTGGCATATCATCGTGATTTTGCAAATGTGTGTAACTGAGAATTCTTTCAGTAAAATGCTAGCCACACCCCCAGTCGATTGATCACGGCCCCTTGACAAATGTCACTCCCACTTAGATGGGGGGCGTTGCTGTTCTGTCTCGCCCAGGGCACTAAAATGTCTAGTTACAGCACTGTGGAATGGTTATAGCTCCAAAGGGTACTCTATGGTAAAAACAGCTGATGTACGTGCTCCTCTTTTGGTCAAACAATGTTCTTGAAATATCTGAAACTAACATAGGGCAACAATAGGTGATGAGGATACAAAAGACACCTTCCTCGCAGTCCTGCTGACTCAGGTTCTGTGTCCTTGTCTGTCCTACTTTGTTAGTGCACACAGCCAAAAGAACTTCTTTTGAGGTGCACATGCATTAATAAGCACTTATTGTGTATAGTCTTTTATTCAGATGCTTCATATGCAGTTTGAGCTTATGTTCTTGCACATGTCCATTCTTTCAGACACCTTTGTATTAAAACACACTATGTCTGTCCCTCTGTCACTGACCTAGTTTGTTCTTGATACTACCGTGTATAAGACGCACCTTTTTACCCAAAATTTTGGGTCTAAAAAAAAGGTGCGTCTTATACAATGCAAGTTCCACTTACCTGATTGAAGAAGTCGGCATCCGGTGTGAGGAGTCCCCGCTAATCAGCTCCAGCAGCTCCAGCGGTGTTCAGCGTGTCAGCCATTACAAAAGGACCTTCAGGTCCTGCAGCCGCCTCCCACAGTGTCAGCGCTGTCAGTCACATGACTGACAGTTCCGATGATCGCTGCTGCAGATTCCTCTGTGTTTCCCCTACAAAAGCTGCACAGTCTTGTTGACATTAGAGTCACGTAGACACGCTTGGGGCAAGACTGTGCAGTAGCGCTCATTGCCTCATTGTCTCATTGCCTTATTGCCTCACTGCCTCATTGCCTCACTGCCTCATTGCCTCATTGCCTCACTGCCTCACTGCCTCATTGCCTCATTGCCTCATTGCCTCACTGCCTCATTTTGGTGTGAATGTGTAAGCTGCTCTAGTGAATCACAAATTACAAGCTACAGTGTGCTCTGTGACAAATTGCTGGCTCCTCCATAGTGTGCTCTGTGGCAAAAATTAGAAAGAGCCTTTTGATTCCTCCTGCTGCACATTGCATTGAGTTCAATAACTTTATATAATACATCTTTTTTTGCATTTTGGGCCCCAAAATTAAGGTGCGTCTTATACATGGGTGCGTCTTATACTTGGGGAAATACGGTAATTGTTAGGATGTTACTCTGATCAATGGTTGATATACGTTTCTGAGCCAGTTCTCCTTGTCCCAACCTTGACCTGTATGTACATTGAGTATGATTCCTATCTCATCCTTTTATATAATTAGATGCTGTCTACAAAGACTAGATCTGGGGCTACCATCTGTAGCTTTCCCTCAGTAAAGATAGTCACTTCTCTTTAGAATCTGTGCCTCATGTCTAATAGCAGTAATTGCTAAAAGCACAGCAGCTTAATATTTAGGGTAATGTTTGTAAAGGTATTACATTTATGCCCCTTTTATTTCTACATTTGCGGACAAATGTATGCACTCTTTGAAAATAAAGCATGGTAATCATTGTGGTCAGCTATGATTTCTAGAAAACACAGAAAAATGCTGAATATGCAAATGAATAAATTTATTTATTTGTTTAAACATTTGCAGGAAAATAGGGCCTATTAAATATATATTCACAATTTCCATACACTCTTCATTAATGTCTTGCACCCTTTAAAAAAATTCCTTTCACACCAAGCATACTCCAAGCCTTTAAAACACTTAATAAACATACTGGGCCTCATGTACAGTCAGAAGCAAGTCAAAATCGTAAGCGCAGTAGCCAAGGATCTGTCTCAGCTTGCACTCTCCCTCTCACTTGCACCTCTCTATGCTTAGAGAGGCAGATCGGGGAGGTAGTGGGTGAGTCAAGCAATGTAAAGCCGCTCGCACAATCTTTACATGTTATGCTGAGTTGGAAGCAGCCACAGATAGGTCTCTAGGAGAAGTATCTATTGTGGTAATTTCTCCTGTCGCAAGTTCTGTGTTGATGATGATGACCATCAACACAGACTTTGTTGTATTAAAAAAGAAGAAAATAAATAACTAATTTTCAGCTATCAACAGGTTGTCTACTGGCAAAGCATGCTGGGGCTTGTAGTTTCACAACACCTGGAGGGCCGCAGGTTGGACAGGCCTGCTCTACATGTTCGCATCTTTTATTAAGCAAGCTGTCTCAACCTCAATTAACAATGATCCAGTACAATCTTCTGCACTACTCCCCAGTTTTGCCCAAAAGTATGTGGGGCTTATCTTCTTCGCAAGAAACATATTTTTAATTAGAATCTTTTGTCAATCAAAATGGTAAGGACACATGGTGTGGATGGTGAGAGAAGTGGAGAGACTGTTACACACAGAGGGAAGGGGGGAGACAGAGGCTGTCACACTGATTGCGGATGGGGAAGACAAGCTGACATAAAGCTGACATAAAGGACAATCCCTATTGAAGCTTGAAGAAATCGGACCTTCAGTGAAAGGGGCGTGGTTTTTATCCAACGTGTGCTAGGTTTATCTTCTCCCAGAGAATCATATTTTTAATTAGAATCTCCTTATCCTTTATTTTGTCCCCTTGTCTTGTCATTGTTCCTGTCACTGTTTAAGATCTTCACTGCTGCAGTTCATGGAAATCACACACAGTGCATATGGGACTAGGATACAGTGTTACCTGATAAATATGTATTGTAACAGTTACATGATTTAGTGATCACCGATTTACAGCGACTTTTTACATGGTAAATTTAAAGCGGAAATGGATTTAAAGACAAAACTTGCCAAATGGTGCCATGTGATTTGGGGAGGAGAGAGATATACTTGAGCAAAACATATAATGGAACTACTGGCCTTAAGAACCAAATGGTAGGTGAATATTCTTTAACAAGCTAAAAACAGTTGTCAAACAGAATAATTTATTTTAACTGTGAAAACTTTTGGACCCATCAAACTTGTTGGCAATTTTGACATGGGAACAATAAAATGTAGTTTTAAAATGAAATGAATGTTTTGTTTACTGTATAAATGAGGATTATCTCTGGAATATTTTATTTAAATGTGAAGCCAAAACATATCCACAAACTGAGAAACTGAAAGAGCGGCATGCACCCAGATTTGAATGAATCACTTCCTAAATCCCAGGCACCATAAAATATTAGCTACTGGGCCTGATTCATTAAGGAAAGTAAGAAAAAAAAATGAGTGCTCCTGGATAAAATCATGTTACAATATTCCATACAGTGGTGGGATTCAGCTGGTTCCCAATGGTTTGCCAGAACCGATACCTAATTTTAGGCTCGGTTCGGTGAGCCAGTGACTACAGGCTGAGTCCACCCATTGCGTTGGTGGGGGGAGCAGGCTCCTTGAATAAATAAAAAAAAAAAACACCTCTCCGCGGCGTCGACACCTCCTTCCTCCCTGCTCTGTCCGCACTGAATGTCGGACATGAAAGGGGCAAAGGAAGGCAGCATGTCATTGTTTTGAGGGGCAAAAGCAGTGTGGCAGAATGTTTTGAGGGGCAAAAGCAGTGTGGCAGAGTTTTGAGGGGCATAACACATTTTTTTATATATAAAACGGTCATAAGGGCAGAGAACCGATTGATCATTTATTTGAATCCCAACACTGGTTGCATATTAGTTTATTATATTTTGCACGTAAATTAAATACTGGATGTTTTTTAATGTAGCACACAAATACTTGCTAGCTTTAGTTTTACACTGACATTTAAAGGTGATCTAAACCATGCTTTAGCCCAACTATAAATCTGTCCCCACATTTTAAATTGAGCTTCCCCTCCAATGCAACATGGTTTTGCCAAGGTACAAAGTTACTCATTTTTTTTTTTTGCTTTAATTTCCTTAATGAATCAGGCCCACTGTGTCTCAAAAAAGTCTGTATAAAGTGTTCTATTCACTTGTAGGTGATTTAAAAATATAATAAACGATAATGGAAAATGGGATTAAAAGTGAATAAAACCAGCTATAAATTATTTCCATAATTTGTAGGTGACCATTGAATATATTACAGGAGCAGAAAATGTTGGCCTTAGCGTATTATACAACTTTACTTTCTTCAATGCTCTTTAATACATTCCCTATGCAAAGTTACTTATTATACACTTTTCTTTTATTAACAGTAAAATAATGGATTGTGAAATTGCATACCTGAAATCCACTGCATCTCTGTGCGGTTTTTCCTTTATCTTATATCTTATCTTCCCTTACGTGACATGATTAACTGTGTAAAGTTTGCTGTCAGCAGTATGAAAAATTGCTATTCCCTGCATCTGAAATGCAATTCTCACACTCTTACATATACACTGCCTACAGAAAAAAAACTGACTAGTAGTTTCTTCATATTTTTCCTGCTTAAAATTAATCTGGTAAAACTAATGTTATTAGTCGTATATTTCTATCTTAGTTCTGAGGGTACAAGTCAGCATACTTTACTCTTACGCCATAAGTTTGTTTTGCAAACTATTTAACTTCAAATGCAGTACTTATCTAGAATTACTTATTACAATCACCAGAACATCTATACTCCACTTAATAACACATATACTAATAAGAATTGTAGCACCCCCCCATTCGCCACTGGGGTGAAATGAAGCGGAATGCTAAGGGATGATCTCTTCCCTATCGATTATGCAGCGGGCAAGCTCACTGCGCAGGTACGAGAGGAACTCTTTCAGAGCTCGCTTAAAGACGGGTAGAGAGAGATCTGAGAATAGGATTATATCAGTGCCTTGTGACAAACTGTTAGAGTGGGTATTCTAGTGTCAGATAAGCCCTGATTACATTGCGTGATTGATATGTAGAACTGTATTTATTATTATTATTATTATTATCTTTAATTTATAAGGCGCCACAAACGGTCCGCAGCGCTATACATGACATACAGAAAACAGTGAGCCATGACACAACATGATACAGAAAGAACAAAAAATTAACAAAAATATATACACAGACACAGGTAACATGGTAATGCAAGTCAAATTATTACTGGGACAATGAGTGAAAGTGATGGTAGAAATCAGCTAAAAGTAGGTCAAAGCTTAAGAAAATAGGGCTAGGGAAGCAGGCCCACTGACTAATGGCTGGCTAACCCCTATTAATTACTTAATATGAGAATATGAGAATTAAAAGGAAATAGAGGGATGTGTAACAACCAACATAACATTATAACATAGTGAGGCATGTGACAAGATGGGCTCCCAGCTAAATTTCCCCCCTTTGCTGTCATTACAACAAGGACTGTTTACATACAAAGGGATGTTTTGTCATTTCATTCCCTGTTAGGACAATTTTGTTATTAACATCCATACTCCCAACATCATTGTTACATTGAAAAGCTCTACAGCATGCTAATTGGGGAGATCACAGCACTGTATAGTATAGATACTTTTTTAACTCCTCTTATCTTAGCAATATATACTTAAGATTAAGGACTTGGTATCATCCAGTCACTGTATGAGAAAGAATAATTGTGAAGCTGGGACCCATTTCTCCTATCTGGATTAATAGGAGCAGCTTTATTTTTAAATGGAGCCAAGTGGGTTCCCCATGTTTTCCTGGGTTGGACGCAAATGGTTTCCTGATTAGGTGTTTCCTCCCATCTTTAAAACACAAAGTCTGAGTCAAACTTCCACATCACAAAGCATGGAAGAGGTTAAAACTTGAAGGGTGTATTAATCAACCAGAATTAACGCACTCATCAACTGGTTTGAGCCACCATTATCCTTCCCTGGACTCTGCTAGACACCTGGACACCAATAAAATAGGGGAGAACCCCACATGGTGCTGCTATTTTTCAAAGCCCATCTTCACCATATCAACACCTTCTGGCCAATCCAATGTCCAGGTCATTGCTGACCTGGGAATAACCTGCAGGGTGGGCTTTCCTGCTCCAGTTCCTGCTTCTGCCCATCTTTGTTGCTACATATTACTACCAGGAATCTATGGACCTTCTTGAGTTGCTATAGTAGAACACTCAGTGTGGAGACGAAAGCACTAGCAATGCTGCCAAATATGCTTAAGACAGACTCACAGCTAAGCAGGAAAATAGATTGGAACCAGTAGTGTCTGGCCCTGAGAGCGCAAACTCCATCTATTCTGCCCACATTATTCAGCCCCTTGATATTAGCATCTGTGTGCATCAGGAGTAGATTGCATACTTAAAGTGGCCCTGGAAAAATTCTTAAGGTGGCCTCATGTTTGTAGTCGGGATCTATTTGCCAGTAGCCAAATTTAGGAGGCGGGGCAAAGTATGTGCTCCCACTCCACCAATTTGGGAACCGCCATACTACTGGAGCAGCCATGGCCATCAAACAAAAGTTACAGCTATTGCATTAGGCAGTACAAGGCTTCCTTCTAAACTCTTCTTCTTCAAATATATTGGCAATGATGTATACACCACAGCATTAAGTGTAAGTGTAGTGCCTGCGGGGAACAGGACAGACGCACACAAATACCTTACAAACAATGGCCACCTCCTGTCCACTGCCGAGTCACCCCAGCCACTCTCCTATCTCAGCAGACCAGCAGCCGAACCTCAGTCACTTAACTCCACTTCCTCTCTAAGGAAGAAACAGAAATTAAGGCCATGCCTACCAGGAAAGGACTTTCCGAGACCACGGTAATGAGCAGAGACACTCCAGTCAATCTCACTTGCCGCCACCTCAATTTGTTCTTGCTAAGTGTGCGGAACAATGAGTACTTGGGACCAGGAACAGTCTCGTCCCAAATATTCGGCCGCCGATTGGCCAGCAGGGGAAGGTGAGCCCTGATTGGCTCACCCACCCACTGCTGCCCGGACCTACGAGGAAGGAAGAAGAAGCGAGGTACTCACCAGCCCAGGAAAAAAGGAACGGCGAGTAAACTTTTCCTTCTTTTTTCACCCTCTTCACAGGCACAGCAACAGGATTAATCTTCGCCATCTTCATGGGCACAGCATCGGCATCCAGATCCATCTTCGCCCTCTTCACGGGCACAGCGGGGCATATCTCCATATTTCCCCCAACTTTTTCCGTTGTGGTCCCCACAACTGACGTCTTTCTCTCTACGTCCGACTTCAAGGGTCGCTTACCGACATCCCTGACTCGCGTCCATCAGATCCTCTTAGGTAACACCCTCTCACGCAGGATCCACACCATCCTGCCAACTTCTTCACCCAAAGCCGGTATCCAGGGGGTCTCTTCCTCAGCATCTGCCGGAACCTCCCACTCGTCCGATACCTCTTCAGTGGCTCTAGACTCTTCTTCAGAGGGGGACAACATCCACCACTCATCAGCTGCACTCTCCAGCATACCGTCTTCTCTATGCAGTACCTCTTCAGCAGCTTTCACTTCCGGTGTACCGATGGCTTCCATCCTCTCGGGTACCACCGGGCAGACATCTTCACATGTCTCCGGATATAACAATTCGCAGTGGAGAGTTTCCATAGATCTCCCTTCCTCTTCAGGGACCAACTCCTCCACAGCCACCGACCAGACGTTGATGTATCCAACGTCTCTCATACCCCGGTTCCTGCATCCTGCTGCCGCAGGTATTCATGTCGCAAATCTTGCTTGGACGGGATGGTCACCTGTGATCCAACAGTCAACAGGCTCGGCTGATCCTTCCTGTCACAGACGTGACCTTAGTACCTGCAAGTATTGGCACTACTACACCAGGAGGCGCGGAGTCTAACACGCCGCTGGTGTTCACCAGGGACCCCCGCAAGGAAGTTTGGACTTAGCGGCAACGACGTGCAGGTCGCGGCCCTCCCAGGTAGCTACTTGCGAGATATAGAGAACCGTAGTCAAACAGGCAGAGTCAGGAACCAACCGGGCAGATGAGGTACCGAATCAGAAGACAGAGAATGGTCAGCAAGCCGAGGTCAAACCAGAATATCAGGATGGAACAAATGGAGAATCCGAAAGCGAGGTCAGGAAGCCGGGTCAAACACAGGAAACCAGATATAACTATACAGGAACGCTGGAGACTAAGTAAACCAGTTGCTCTGGCACCCTAATGGTGTCAGAGCAGACTTTAAATAGGAAGTGAAGCTTCCTCATTGGTGGGCAGGGAGTCGGCGGTCAGCTGTTCTGACCGCCGACAGGAACTAGAAAGACGCGTCCCGTTGCTATGGCAACGGGGCGCTCTGCAGACAGACGTCCGTCCCTGCTCGAGGAGGAGGCGCAGGGACGGCGTCTGACAGTACCCCTCTCCTTACAACTGGGGGAATCACTGGGTACAGAACGATGTTTCAGGAAGTTTGCCAGTAGTCTAGGAGCATGCAAATCTTCTTTAAAGACCCAAGATCTCTCCTCTAGGCCGAAGCCTTTCCAGTGTACTAGATATTGGAACCGACCTCGAACTTTGCGTTCAGCAAGAATTTGGCTAATCTCATATTCATTGCCCATAGTAGTGGAAATGGCCTGAGGAACAGTAGAGGTATGAACAAATTTGTTTAGGACCAGCGGTTTGAGGAGGGAAATATGGAAGGTGTTATGAATCTTCATCTGTGGAGGGAGTTGGAGTCGAACCGTAACTGGATTAATTACTTGAGTTACTGGGAAAGGACCAATGAAACGAGGTGCAAGTTTCATGGAAGGAACCCGTAGTTTTAGATTCCTGGTGGACAGCCACACTTTGTCCCCCACTTGGAGAGCTGGCACAACTCTTCTATGATGATCGGCAGAAGATTTATAATGCCGTCCGGATTTCAGGAGGTTCTCTTTGGTGGTAGCCCATAACTTAGCCATATCTTGAGTCATGGCATGGGCGGCAGGAACCGTGGAGGAGGTGGAGGAGAACGTGGGGAGGGTAGGATGAGTCCCATACACAGTGAAGAAGGGCGAAAACCCAGAAGAACAATGGACATGATTGTTGTGTGTGAACTCGGCCCAAGGTAGCAGAAGACTCCAATTAGATTGGTTAAGAGAAGAGAAACAACGAAGGAACGCCTCCAGGTCTTGGTTTACTCGCTCCGTCTGGCCGTTCGTCTGGGGATGATATCCAGAGGAGAACTTGAGAGTAATACCTATATCTTTGCAGAAGGCTCTCCAGAAGCGAGACACGAACTGGACACCTCGGTCAGAGATTATTTCCAGAGGACACCCGTGGAGACGAAAGATTTCTTTGATGAAGACTTGTGCCAATCTGGATGCAGATGGAAGGCCTTTTAGAGGAACGAAATGAGCCATTTTAGAGAACCAGTCTACTGTGACCCAAATGGTGTCAAAGCCGCTGCTGGGTGGCAAATCAGTAATAAAATCCATTGAGATGCTGGACCATGGGCGATCAGGAATCGGAAGAGGTTGTAACAATCCAGCGGGGGATTGTCTAGGCACTTTGTTCTGGGCACAAATAGAGCATGAGGCTACAAACTCTTGGACATCCGTACGGGCAGTTGGCCACCAGTAATGTCGTGATAACAGCGAGAGAGTCTTCTCAGTACCAGCATGACCGGCAAATCTAGAGGCATGAGCCCAACGTAACGCCTTTAAGCGTAGATGTGGTACTAGGAAAGAACAACCCACAGGAGGAGTACGGGTGATGGCTACAATACAGGAGGGTTCAAACACTGGTGGGGGTACAGTAGTGGGTGAAGAATCGGAGACATCGAAAGAGCGAGAGAGGGCATCAGCTTTGGAATTGAGATAACCAGCACGATAAGTAAGAATGAGATTAAAGCGGGCGAAGAATGAGGACCATCTGGCTTGCCGGGGGTTGAGACACCGAGCATCCCGGAGATAGATGAGGTTCTTGTGGTCGGTGAATACAGTAACAGGATGACGTGCCCCTTCTAGAAGATGACGCCATTCTTCAAGCGCAGACTTCACCGCCAATAACTCTTTATCCCCTATACCGTAGTTAAATTCAGAGGAAGTGAATCTCCTCGAAAAGAACCCACATGGCAGTAGTCCCCCTGAAATGGATTCTTGTGAAAGAACTGCCCCGACTCCTACTGCAGATGCGTCCACTTCTACCAGGAATGGTTTATCTTGATCCGGTTGAACAAGCACAGAGGCGGAAGAAAAGGCTTTCTTGAGTGCTTCAAAGGCGTCGATGGCCTCCGTGGGCCACACATGAGGATTAGCAGTTTTCTTAGTCAGAGCGGTAATTGGTGCGATGATAGAAGAAAACCGTGGAATGAACTGCCGGTAATAGTTGGCGAAGCCAATGAATCTCTGGGTAGCTTTCAGACCCATAGGTCTAGGCCATTTGAGGATGGCAGATAGCTTGACTGGATCCATCTGTAGACCGGAGCCTGACACGATGTAGCCCAGGAAGGGAATCTGTGGCTTCTCAAATACACATTTCTCCAGCTTACAATACAACTTATTGGCTCGTAGACGAGACAGGACCTCTCTTACATGAACACGATGGCTGGTCAAGTCTGAAGAAAAGATTAAGATGTCATCCAGATAAGCTACTACGGAGATGTAGAGAAGGTCTTGGAAAATCTCATTAATAAAAGATTGGAAAACAGCGGGGGCATTGCACAACCCGAAGGGCATGACTAGGTATTCGAAGTGGCCTTCTTTAGTGCAGAATGCAGTCTTCCACTCGTCTCCTGAGCGTATACGGATGAGGTTATACGCCCCCCGCAGGTCTAGCTTAGTAAAGACCTTGGATCCCGCGATTCTATCAAAGAGCTCAGAGATGAGAGGTAACGGGTATCTGTTCTTTATAGTGATGGCGTTCAATCGCCGGTAGTCAATACACGGCCGTAGGGAACCGTCTTTCTTCTTGACGAAGAAGAATCCCGCGCCCGCGGGAGAGGAAGATTTCCTGATAAACCCACGTTGAAGATTCTCAGAGATATAGGTGGTCATAGCAGTATTCTCAGGGAGAGATAGGGGATAGATTCTGCCCTTAGGAAGAGGTTTATCCGGTAGTAATTCGATGGAGCAGTCCCAGGGCCGATGGGGGGGCAGGATCTCAGCCGCAGCTTTGCAAAACACATCCTGATAAGCAATATATGGACGTGGCAGTTCAACGTGTGGAGATATCAGAAGACACGGAAGAGAGGTCTGGCTGGGTTTTAGACCAGACAAACAGGACTTAAAACATTGTGGGCCCCAAGAAGTAACCATCGCACGATTCCAATCAAATTTGGGTGAATGAAGCTTGAGCCAAGGTAATCCTAGAATGACGGTGTTGACAGAACGAGGAAGAACCAGGAACTCGATGACTTCAGAATGTAGCACCCCTACCGTCAGCCGGACTGGAGCGCAGGCGTGAGAAACAGACCCGTTGGAGATCCGATTCCCATCTACCGCGGTGAGGAATAACGGCTGAGGCAATTTGATAGTAGTTAATTGGAGTTGCGATGCCAGAGTGGCAGAGATGAAATTTCCGGCAGAGCCGGAATCCACAAAGGCTAAGGTCTCAAAGGGGCCGACAGAGGTATGCAAGGAGATGGGCATGAGGCAGTCGTTGCTAGCAATGGTGTATGGAGTAATAACTCCAACTCCTAAATCGGCCTCCCTTTCACCGATTAGGAGGGGGCGTTTCCCGGTCTCTTGGTACAAGATGAGATGGTATGACCAGGATCTCCACAATACAAACATAGATTTTGCTTGAAGCGGCGTTGACGTTCCTCGGCGGACAGCCGGGAACGGCCGATTTGCATCGGTTCTTCAGGAAGGACCGGGTTTTGAAACATGGGAGCAAGGCGAGTAGAGGACCGTCTGGAAGTGGCACGTTCCATAGTCCGCTCACGGAAACGTAGATCAATGCGATTGCATAACGAAATCAGGGAATCCAAATCAGCGGGAAGCTCACGGGAAGTTAACTCATCCTTAACTCGGTCAGAGAGTCCTTGCCAAAAGGTTGCTACCAAAGCTTCGTTATTCCAACTGAGCTCAGAAGACAGCGTGCGGAATTGTATAGCATACTGCCCGACAGTCAGGGATCCCTGGCGGAGGTTAAGGAGACTGGAGGCAGCCGAGGAGATGCGTCCGGGCTCATCAAAAACCTTGCGGAAGGTTTCAATGAAGGTGGTGACGTTGGACAGCATAGGGTCATCTCGCTCCCACAGGGGGGAGGCCCAAGCAAGGGCCTGTCCGGATAATAAGGACATAATAAATGCCACCTTAATGCGTTCAGAGGGAAAAGATGCAGGACTACACTCGAAGTGGATCAGACATTGATTAAGGAATCCTCTGCATCTTTTAGGCTCGCCATCAAACTTGTCCGGTGGAGAGAGTCTCAGGGCTGTAGAGGAAACCACTGCAGGAGAGGAGGAGGTGGCGGCGACTACCGCGGTAGTCACGGGAACATTTTGAGCAGAAGCCATGGAGACCTGGAGGGTCTCAAGACGAGTTGCGACTCCTTGGATACAGTGAAGTAACTGTGCCTGCTCTGCTTCTTGCTTCTCCACCCTATGAGCCAAGTGGAGTAGGAGGTCACGTGCAGAGGGTTCATTAGCTGAATCGGTTGACATGGCCAGAGCAAACTGTCACAGACGTGACCTTAGTACCTGCAAGTATTGGCACTACTACACCAGGAGGCGCGGAGTCTAACACGCCGCTGGTGTTCACCAGGGACCCCCGCAAGGAAGTTTGGACTTAGCGGCAACGACGTGCAGGTCGCGGCCCTCCCAGGTAGCTACTTGCGAGATATAGAGAACCGTAGTCAAACAGGCAGAGTCAGGAACCAACCGGGCAGATGAGGTACCGAATCAGAAGACAGAGAATGGTCAGCAAGCCGAGGTCAAACCAGAATATCAGGATGGAACAAATGGAGAATCCGAAAGCGAGGTCAGGAAGCCGGGTCAAACACAGGAAACCAGATATAACTATACAGGAACGCTGGAGACTAAGTAAACCAGTTGCTCTGGCACCCTAATGGTGTCAGAGCAGACTTTAAATAGGAAGTGAAGCTTCCTCATTGGTGGGCAGGGAGTCGGCGGTCAGCTGTTCTGACCGCCGACAGGAACTAGAAAGACGCGTCCCGTTGCTATGGCGACGAGCGCGCCTGCGCACCTCGTCGCCGGAAGAGGCGTTCCCGTTGCTTGGCAATGGGGCGCTCTGCAGACAGACGTCCGTCCCTGCTCGAGGAGGAGGCGCAGGGACGGCGTCTGACACTTCCCTCCCAACTCTGACTTCTCTGTAGACCATTTCTCGAAGACCTCATCGTCTTCCCACTCGCCAAAGACCTCATCGTCTTCCATGCAGTCGCGTTCGAAGTGTCCGGACATTCCACACTTCCAGCACCGCGTTTCTTCCACCTGTTGCAGCTGAGTGCATGCTTTCTTCTTCTGCACACAATGCACAGATGCACACAAATACCTTACCTTACAAATGATGGCCACCTCCTGTCCACTTCCGAGTCACCCCAGCCACTCTCCTATCTCAGCAGACCAGCAACCGAACCTCTGTCATCTCACTCCACTCCCCTTTAAGGAAGCAACAGAAATTAAGGCCGTGCCTACCAGAAAAGGACTGTCCGAGACCACGGCAATGAGCAAAGACACTCAAGTCAATCTCGCTTGCCGCCACCTTGATTTGTTCTTGCCAAGAGCTATGAGCACTTAGGAGCAGGAACAATCCTGCCCCAAATACTGCACTCACCTCTTGGTGAGGGCCTAACCAGAAGTAGGAAAAGAGTGTTATTCTCAACGGGCACTCCAACTTCCGGTCCCTGCTCCTCTCCGTCACCTGTGAAGACAGACACAACACAGCCTTCCTCTACTCTACAAGTGAGGCTAGTATGTACAACCCACACAACTGGCACTAACTAACAACAGGCGGCCTGACCCTACAACTAACTAATGGTCAGGAAAGCAACTTTACCATAAACTGGGTGTAGTGTACTCCCTAAGCCTCCTCCCTCTACCTACGGGGAACACCAGCCGGTGATCACGTTCTACTCCGGAGGGCTGATCCAAAAACCCTCACCCAGGTTGTACCAAGAAGACTATCTTCTCACTATGGGGTTACTCACTGAATCCCAAGGACCAATCGCTACCTGCATGAATGAGGCTCACTGGAGCAGCGCACCACTGGAGTGGCAGCTTTTGCATGGAACCGCCAGTCGTCACTACCGGAACTCAAAACAGCCACCTTCACCGAAGCGGAATACCGCCCCAATCTGGAACGGACCCTGCCGGAACTTAAACTTGAACACCCAAATGGAACCACAGGATGCCCCCTGGAACTCAAATGGACTGTGCTGCACTGTGGGATGGGAAGACTACCGTGTGTTCTTCCCTAACTGTGTGTGTGCTATTAACTACCCCTTGTCCCCACAGACACAGATTATCACAGGAGAACAGTAAGGAAACAAGAGCCTACCTTTAATGGGGGTCTGACGTTTTGCATCTGTAAATAGACACACACAGTACAACCAAATACAATGCACAATACAGTATTCACCACACAGGCGGAATAAGACTCTGCTGCTGTATCTGGAAGGCTGACCACTGAATACACACCTCTGCATTCTAACCAGACGGTTTAGTATAGCACTAACAGGAGCCTTCTGCTCTACTGTTGCCTAGGACTACCACCTAGCTTTACTCACACTACACTGGGACTTCATCCTAACTATGGGCTCTCACGCCCATTTTACCTTCAGGACCTTGTGCCCTTTGCACACTATGGGCTCTAGGCCCAGCTAACTACAGGGCTTTGTGCCCTGACTATGGGCTCCTACCCACTAACTACAGGGCCTTGTGCCCTTTACTACCTAGGGCCTTGTGCCCTGACTATGGGCTCTGAGCCCATCTCACTAGGGCCTTGTATCCTTCCTAGTCCCTACCTATATGGGCCTTATCCCAATTGACTAGGGCTTTGTACCCTTATCAGTCCCTACCTATATGGGCCTTATGCCCAATTAATCATGGGCCTTGTGCCCCTATCTGCAGCCACGGGCCTATTGCCCGACCCTGCCCACGGGCCTTGTGCCTGACCTACGTACGCAAGGTATACTTACCTGCTCTGTGCAGAATACTCAGCTTGGTCCTGCCATCTTCTTTTCCGGGTCTTCCAGACCCTCCATCTGGCGGTGCCTCTTCTCCTGTTCAGTGCTGCTGTCTTCTGGGTGGGGGCGCTCTTAGCCCTTACAAGGGCTCCTTGCCAACATCTCTGGTGCTCTCTTCTTGTGGCAGGGTAGCTCCTTGCCCTGACAAGGGCACCCTGCCACCTCTGCCGGCGTCTTCCTAGATGTTTTCTCCGGACATCCCACGATGTCCTCTATTCTCTGCTCCACCAGACTTCTGGAAGGATAGCTCCCCCGGCGGCTTAAATAACCGCCGCCGCGAGCGCTCATTGACTCGCCGCGGTGCCAATAATTCAAACGGCCGGAGGTGAGCCAGTATTGGCTCACTCATCCAGCCGCCGATTGGCCAGCAGGGGAAGGTGAGCCCTGATTGGCTAGCCCGCCCACCGCTGACCGGACCTGTGGGGAAGGAAGAAGGAGCGAGGTACTCTCAAGAGTTGGAACGCAGGAACGGTGAGCAAACTTTTCCCTCTTTCTTCACCCTCTTTACGGGCACAGCAACGGGATTAATCTTCGCTCTCTTCACGGGCACAGCGGGGCACATCTACACATAAGCAACTCCACCCCTTCAAAACTAGAACAACATGGACACAGGACATACCTACTGTAGAGTTGGACAATAATAAAATAAATCCCCTGCAAGAATGTTATTTATAAATCTTTTGTGACTCATTGTACAATAAATAGAATTCTAGTGACCACTGTACAAAACATACAGCATTCTATTGACTTCTGCATAATACAGAGATCATTCCAGTGACCCCTGAATAATCTACTGAACATTCTAATTATAAAGCTCCTGTGTGATTCCTGACACCTACAATATATTAATAGCCCCCTGCAACAAACCACTAACATCCAACTCCACATTACACTATCCCTCACATTACACCAATAACTCCATACATGCACACTCTTACCCGTTTTGCAGAATTACAGCTACAAACACACTCAAACACACACATACAAAGGGTTCTGGCCACTTTAGGCTAGTACACCGGAAGCCATTATCATTAACCCCCGCCACCTTGCAGCCATTTTCAATACCTACCCTCTATTCCCCACAGACAAATTCCTCACCCCCCTTCAGCTACTTTCATTATCTCTCCCCTGCAGCCATTTACATCTTCGTTTACAAAATAGTAAAACAAAATATTAAATGCTGGTGCCACCACGCCCCACTCAGGACATAGTGCCCTAGGGTACAGTCTGATCAAGTCCGGCACACTTGCACTCACTGCATTTACCTCATCACTGGGTTGGCCTCCTCCTGCTCTATCTGCCTCTCTGTTGCATACTCTGCAGATCTCTTCCCCTCTGAGCATATTAGTCAGTCAGTTTTCACACAGTTGGGAGCTAATTTGTCCCTGGTATGGTGTAATTGTCCTCTGGCTACACTAACAGAACCCAATTATATTATAATTAATCCACTCACTTGGCCTGCTCTTTTCTAATTTGTTCCCTTACAGATGACCAATTAGGACAGTGTTTCTGTCTCGCATTAGGATCAGCCTGTGTGTGACTTGCTTAAGCCAAGTCATCTGATTTCTAGAGACTTCCCTTCATAAGCTGATTTGAAGAATTTACCTAACATGCACTAGGAAAAGTGATCATTTCAAGGGAAGGGACACTTGCACAGTATGTATTAAATACAGGTTTACTGGCCGTATCACTTTAAGAAATTGCAATGCAACAGACTAAGTGCAATCTCTCAGAGTATATGAGAGCTTCATAAAAGCTTTGAATAGTTAGCATTTACCTTGGCTACTTCGGTGGTACTCACCATTCCAGTTGAAATAATTCCGACACTGACTACTGTGGCAAAAAAATTCCAAGGACAATAAGGGTGACATGATTAAATATAAACTATAAAACGGACAGTGAACATTTTCCACACGGGATCTATAAACTACAACCACAGAAAATGCCGGCACTTGAAAATTATGTCACTTTACAGCAGACATTTTTCATACCACCACTTCTAAATCTCTTCTTCGTCCAGTGGGGCTACCACAGCTCAATTATCTATGTAGAAGAGCTGGGACTGCGGGGCAGGGGGGCATCTGCCCACAGGCAAATCCCATGTTAGGCTACCATGGGCTGGGTCACTGGGCCACCTGCATTTTTTTTTCTTTAAAATGTTCCTAATAGGTTTTATAGTCAAATATTGCCCTCCCCTGGCTAAACTTTGCCAGCTTCCCCTGTATAAGAGCAAGGCTCTTCTAGAAAATGTTTCGGTGATTAATACATTATTTCAAACTTTTTAAAAAATCTCCCAATAAACATTCATTGTTAACTGACTTTATGTGTAATACTCTGATTTCACTACAATCCTTGCAGATCCAGTTATTTGGACTAAGGAGCACATTAAGCAGAAATATGACTCCTCATGTATGTATTTTACAATATTTTATTACACAACAGAAAAGAGTTTTCTTCCTACACAAAGCAAGAGCCTCCAGGAAAACAATGACAGATGGTATGCAAATCCTGGCAAAATGGCCATGCAGGGTTATTGGGTTAAACGTCACAAAATATCCACAAGGCTTATAGTGTAAAAACAGTAGAATAGAATAATTATGGTAAATTAAGCTCACCGCCATGTCAAAATATATCTCTTCACAAACTATCAAGTACCAGGATGATTATGACAGCATACACTCAATTTAGAAAATAGAGATCTTTGCAAGAAGTGTCAGTCAATATATAAAACATCATACACAATGTCAGCATTAAAGTGACTCCTGGATATCAGCAGGTGAAGGAGGAGTCAAGGAATTTGTATGCAATGTATACAATTCATTTTTCAGAGACCTGAACTGCTGTGCTGTCAAGGTCACCGTTTGCTGTTGTTGTACGTGTGCTAAAATTATTTAAAACTATAACAATACAGTAATTATTTTAATAATAACTCTGTAAGTCACAGGGTGCACAAACAGAGGGCTGGGATGATTAATGCAGCATTTTACAAAGAATGCATCTGCCTTGCTTTATTTGAGCAATTAGCCTTTTAAATTGTTATATAATATGTTAAATGAAAGGCAATATCTTGTGCTTTATATTTACTACAAAAAATAATCATTGAGCATTTCTAGATTGTTATACTGTGCTGTGTGCTAAAATGTAAAGTTATTTATATGCAGAAAACATTAGAGGAAATAAATATTTTAATGTGCTGTGGAAAACTAATGGTAGAATATAATAATAAGTCTGATTACATAAAAAAATGAAAGTAATAATGAAATGTTTTGTTTTGTAATTATGCCACACCTATTTTTCACACTGTTGTCCAAGGGGAGCTTTTAGTCACAGGCTAAAAGACCCATTCCATTTTTCTTTTCCTTTATGAATTTCAAACAGATCAGTTAACAAATTATAATCAGAAAAAAATGTTGTTAAATGTTTTACAATTTGAAAAGAATGCTAGGTTTCATCACAAGGATTCTCATTTCAATAACTCCTCCTTGCCCTAGATACCAATGAAATTTCAGTATAACTTCATGCCAGAAGCATTTCACTCCCATCCTGTTAAATAATTTGAATCGGTTCTAAATTCTATCAAATTTGGCTGATTCAACGTTTCAGATTTGTGTCCCAATCATGATTTTGGGTTAAGATAAATTTTGATTAAAATAGGTATAGAGCAAAAAATTTGTTAATTTTTTTGCATGTAAGGAAAATACTGGCTGTATTTTCATGTCGCCCACAATGCTTTATTTTTACACTGAAATTTAAAGTTGATCTAGGACATGTTCTACCCCAACTATAAATCTGTCCCGACATTTTCAATTTACCTCCCCCTCCAATGCAATACGGTTTTGCCAAGATGCAATGTTATTCCTTTTTTTTGCTTTGCTCTCCTTAATGACTCAGGCCCGCTGAGTGCAAAGTGCGCTTGCTTTAAAATGCACGTAAATCAGCTCTACATACTCCTGAAGTCAATAGGGCACGGATCCTTACGTATGTTACTTAATGACTTTGGTGTTTACAGTGGCGCACTGTACCACTCCGCCAGTCTTTGCAATTCAAGCATCTGCTTGGTACTTCTTGGACCTACGTATGTTAGAGTACATTATGCATTTGAATTGGAAGCCTGTTAGGAAAGGAACAATACTGCTTCAGAGCTCACTTTGCAGTGGAGCTCTTAGGACTAGTTTATCATGGTCTACCCTTGTTTGTTATTTTGCAAAGAATACAGGGATGCTAGATGAAATATCCTTGATCTAGGTGTGCAATAAAGATGGAAAATTAGGGTTTTGTAGTGGTGTTTTAAATTTAAATTTGTTTACCCTTGCGTCTTTTTTTTCATTTCATGTTACTTTGTTGAACTATAGGCACCAGCGGGTTCTGGGTGCCAGAGCATGCTGGCACCTATGTATCCCAAAGTGCCAGGGGCGGATCCAGACATTTATTCTACCCCGGGCGATTTTAGGGGGTATTCTGCCCCCATTCTGATTTCTAAGGCTGCCGGCGGCTGCACAGTATGTGCAGGTCCGTTCAGCAGTGAGAGTGTGCTGCCCGGCTGCTCTGATTGTGTTTAAAACACAATCAGAGCAGCCGGGCAGCACACTGTCACTGCTGAACGGACCTGCACAGTGTGCAGCCGCCGGCAGCAAGCCCCTGCAAGATCGCCCCGATCGCCCCCCCCCTGGATCCGCCACTGCAAAGTGCCAGCATGCCCTGGCAGCCATTGATATTCTGGTGCTTTTAGTACTACAAATGCCAGCATGCCCTAACACTTAATGGTACCCTGGCCATCCTGGGACCTCTAGTGCACCAGGGACAAAATGTTTACAGCAGTTAATTTACTATTACTCCCCGGGCGGTTGGTGTGGGAAGAGTCTGCTGGGTAATATGCATTTTATTTGCATTAATCAAACATCAATGAAACACACACATCATTTTTTTTCCATTAGTAAACAATTTTATTTAAATTGTAGAAATCAATAATTAATAATTGTTTTGTAGGAGTTGTAATAAATAATAAAAAATAGTTTTTACGTTTCTTTATATATATATTTTTTTTTCTTCTTTTTTATTTGAAGTAAAACAACTTGGGGCAGGGGTGTCCTTGATTTTAGTGTTGTCTCTGATGAGGCGTCATCAGTTCTTCCTCAGCTGCAGAAAGGAAATAAAAAATTTTCAAATTGCACTCTTGCTAAGGAAAGTTAAGCAAAACTAAGTAAGTAAGGCAAAGCCATGTTGCATAGGCCTTAGCATTAGACTAGAGGGGTACCAGGCCTCATAGCTAGAGAGCCAGTAGGATACGAGACCCTAGAGCGTGGCAAGGTACGAGGATCTTGGAGCAGCGTAGCAGGGCACGAGGCCCTTGGAGCAATGTAGCAGGGCGGCTTCCCTGTAGTGTAGCAGGACATTGGGTCCTTGCAGTGAGAGGGATATAAGGACTCTGATGGTTAGCATCAGTAGGTCATTGTAGTTGGTAGTGGGCATTCAGCCCGGGTCTAGCAGGACGCTAGGTCCCGACGTAGTGTACGGGACACACGGTCCCGTGAGAGTTAAGAAGTAGAACTCTGGAGCGATTTACAGAACCCTTCCATCCGTCCAGAAGGGCACCTAAGTCCTGAGCCCAGGACAAGGCAGGCTTAGCAGCCGGGGCTCAGGCTGCGGGCGAAGGCCTGTGGAGTACAGCGTCTCAGGATGTGGGAGTGTTCCGTGTGCGGAGAAGAGAGATACCTGGGGATTGAGTGAGTATCTGGGGTGTTGGGAAAGGGATTGTCTTTGTGCGGTCTCCCTTGTTTTACAGGTGTCGGTCATAAGACAAGGTGCGTGGAAGAGAAAGAGGAAGTCACCATCACGGCGGGGGCTGTTCTCTTGGTGCACTCATCTTATGGAGCTGTCCTTCCCGTACTTCCCCTTTTCCCTTTACAGCAAAACGAGTGCCCTGTACACGTAGACAGGGGCCTCCCCTGCGGTGTTTGGGTGCTCGGACATCCCCACCCTTCCCCTAGTGGACCTCTTACACATTGCAACATGGTTTTGTCCAGAAAACTTGAGTAAGAAAACTTAACTTTCCTTAATGACTCAGGCCCATTGTGTTCAAATACATATACTTTAATATGAAATTGTTGCCCCTTTTACAGCGATAACAGCTTCCACTCTTCTTGGAAGGCTTTCCACAAGATGTTGGAGTGTTTCTGTGGGAATTTGTGCCCAATTATTCTATAGAGCATTTATGAGGTCAAGCACTGAAGTCGGACAAGAAGGCCTGGCTCTCAATCTCAGTTCCAGTTCATTCCAAAGGTGTTCAATGTGGTTGAGGTCAAGACTCTGTGCGGGCCAGTCAAGTTTTTCCACACCGAATATCAAGCCATGTGTTTGTAGTCCTTGCTTTGTGCACTGGGGAACAGTCTTTTTGAAAAAGAAAAAGGTCTTCCCAAAACTATTACCACAAAGTTTGAAGCATAGCATTGTCCAAAATGACTTTGTATGCTGAAGCATTAAGATTGCCCTTCACTGGTGATAAGGGGCCTAGCCCAAACCCTGAAAAACAGCCCCATGCCATTATTCCTCCTCCACAAAACCTCACAATTGACATAATGCAGTCAGGCAGGTAATGTTCTCCTGGCATCCACCAAACCCAAATTTGCCCATCTGACTGCCAAATAGAAAAGCCTGATTCGTCACTCCACAGAACACATTTCCAACCAGGATCTGGTAATCAGGCAGAGGTCAGGTCACAAGCGAAATAGCAGAATTAGGTAAACAGGCAGGTGTCACAACAGAAGGCAATCAAACAGAAGCTGAGAGTCCCAGGAACAAACACAAGCAGGTCAGCAATCAGCAGTTCTGAAGCTATAACTGGCAGGGAGGCTAAGCCCTCCCTGCCTTAAATGCACAGATGAGCCAATAGGAGAGGGAGGAGAGGAACAGCCCACACTACACAGGAGGCAGAAATTTAAACCAATGCAGAGCTCGCCGTGTGCCCAGCTGATGTTAATGACTGCGGGTTAGAGGATGCAGAATGTCCCGGTCGCCCTGGCAATGGCTTGAATATGTGGGTGGAATTGACATCCTGATCGTCATGGAGATGGCCGGAATGCGGCTCGTGACATTGTTTCATGGCTTAATTGTGGTTGTTCCTAAACGCTTCCACTTTCTAATAATATCACTTACAGTTCACCGTGGAATATCCAGCAGGGATGAACTTTCACAAACCATCTTATTGCAAAGGCGGCATCCTATCACAGCACCACACTTGAAGTCACTGAGATTTTCAGAATGACCCATTTTGCATCACAAATATTTGCAAATAGAGATTGCATGGCTCGGTTTTTATACACCTGTTTTTATATAGCTTTGGCAATGGGTCTGATTGAAACACCTCAATTCAATAAGTAACAGTTGAGGGCAAATAGTTTTGTTAATATAGTGGGTGTATAGAAAGACAGATAGATAGATAGTTAGAAGATAGATAGATAGATAGAGATATACAGTCAAGTCCATAAATATTGGGACATCGACACAATTCTCATATTTTGGGCTCTATACGCCACCACAATGGATTTGAAATGAAACTAACAAGATGTGCTTTAACTGCAGACTTTTAGCTTTAATTTGAGGGTATTTACATCCAAATCAGGTGAACAGTGTAGGAATTACAACGGTTTCTATATGTGCATCCCACTTTTTAAGGGACCAAAAGTAATGGGGCAATCGACTCAAAAGCTATTTCATGGACATATGTGGGCTATTCCCTCGTTATTTCATCATCAATTAAGCAGGTAAAAGGTCTGGAGTTGATTCTAGGTGTGACATTTGCATTTGGAATCTGTTGCTGTCGATTCTCAATATGAGATCCAAAGAGATGTCACTATCAGTGAAGCAAGCCATTAGGCTGAAAAATCTAAATAAACTCATCAGAGAGATAGCAAATACATTAGGTGTGGCCAAATCAACTGTTTTGAACATTCTTAAAATGAAAGAACGCACCGGAGAGCTCAGCAACACCAAAAGAACCAGAAGACCACGGAAAATAACTGTGGTGGATGACAGAATAATTTTTTCCCTGGTGAAGAAAAACCCCTTCACAACAGTTGGCCAAATCAAGAACACTCTCTAAGATTTAGGTGTATATGTGTCAAAGTCAACAATCAAGAGAAGACTTCACAAGAGTGAATATATAGGGTTCACCACAAGATGTTAACCATTTGTGAGCCACAAAAACAGGAAGACCAGATTAGAGTTTGCCAAACAACATCTAAAAAAGCCATTACAGTTCTGGAACAACATCCTATGGACAGATGAGACAAAGATCAACTTGTACCAGAGTGATGGGAAGAGAAGAGTATGGAGAAGGAAAGGAACTGCTCATGATCCAAAACATACCACCTCATCAGTGAATCATGGTGGTGGTAGTGTCATGGCGTGGGCATGTATGGCTGCCAATGGAACTGGTTCCCTTGTATTTATTGATAATGTGACTGCTGACAAAAGCAGCAGGATTAATTCTGAAGTGTTTTGGGCAATATTATCTGCTCATATTCAGTCAAATGCTTCAGAACTCATTTGACGGCGCTTCACAATGGACAATGACCCGAAGCATCCAAAGAGTTTTTTAAGGCTAACAAGTGGAATGTTATGCAATGGCCAAGTCAATCACCTGACCTGAATCCGATTGAGCATGCATTTCACTTGATGAAGACAAAACTGAAGGGAAAATGCCCCAAGAACAAGCAGGAACAGAAGAAATTTGCAGTAGAGGCCTGGCAGAGCATCACCAGTGATGAAGCCCAGTGTCTGGTGATGTCTATGTGTTCCAGACTTCAAGCTGTAATTGGCTACAAAGGATTTGCAACAAAGTATTAAAAAGTGAAAGTTTGATGTAGGATTGTTTAGTTTGTCCCATTACTTTTGGTCCCTTAAAAAGTGGGAGGCACATATAGAAACCGTTGTAATTCCTACACCGTTCACCTGATTTGGATGTAAATACCCTCAAATTAAAGCTGAAAGTCTGCAGTTAAAGCACATCTTGTTGGTTTCATTTAAAATCCATTGTAATGGTGTATAGAGTCCAAAATTTGAAAATTATTTTGATGTCCCAATATTTATGGACTTGACTGTATATTGATTGTCACAAATAGCCCCCTCTGGCTAATCCATAGTATCTTATTCTATATTCACACCGTCAAACAATATATCACCTCTATTTTGTCAGGAAACATCCCCAACTACCTTTACCTGTCACAAACCGCACTATGCGCACTTGTGACTTGAAAGTGTTTACTGTATGAGGTTACACACAATTTCAGCACTCAGACTCTCTCTCACCTATCGCACAGGTTACAGATTTAGCTGAATCACTCCCAAACAGTGCTCACACAACCACACCCACTTTGGTTTGCCACCACCTACTGAATAAGGTCATTAGGACCCCAATATAGTGTCTCACATGGGCACACAACGAGCACTCCTTGTTATACATAGTTTAGCAAGGCACACTTCAGCAATCAAAAGGTTAACACTTAACCATACTTGCCTACTCCTGTAAACCTTTTTCTGGGAGGGGGGTGTGACTGGAGGGTGGGAGGGGGCGGGGAGAGGCCAATTGCGTCATTTTTTTGGTCCCGCCCCCCGTGAAAAATTAATTCACGTCGCGGGGGGTGGGGCCAAAATGACGCTATTTTCCTCACCCCCTCCAAAATAGCAGTATTCACAGAGAATCGCGTCAAATGACGCAATTCTCAGTGAATTCCGGGATGCGGGAGAAATGCCAGCTCTCGCGGGAGCCTGGGAGACTGACCCGAATTTCCGGGGAAGTTGGCAAGTACGCACTTAACCCCTCAAGTCTCTATGACACAAATGTACATGCAGGCACACACTCACCTTGGTATACAAATGTATTCACAATTCACACCTCAGCAATGAAAGGAGTTATGTCCGTATTATGGATACCAATGCTTACAGGTTAATTAAAAAAAACAAAAAACAATTAACATACATACACAAGCAATACAGTTTAAAATAAAGGGATTAAATTCAGAGTATAACTTACAGATAAGTGGTCTATTCTGAGCCAAGGGAAATTGGCTTGAAGATGAACAGCTTATCAATAAATATTGATGTCCCAAAAGACTGACAATTTCTTGTAACTGGTCTCAGTGTTTTATAGACACCTTTACACCTTACCCCCCCTGCTGAATCTAATTACCCCCAATTACTGGGCTAATTGACCAAATGTTTTAAAAAGGAAACAAACTTTTATCTGAGGAAAAATCATGTTCATTTCTATTTATCATTTTAATATTTTATTTGGGGCCCAGACCTTTAATATTCTATATAGGCCTTCATCTAGACCCTATTCTCCACGTGTGTGTATTAAATACAAGATTCTTGTGGATACATTTACTAAACTGCGGGTTTGAAAAAATGGAGATGTTGCCTATGGCAACCAATCCAATTCTAGTGTTTGTAGAATGCACTAAATAAATGAAAGCTAGAATCTGATCGGTTCCCATAGGCAACATCTCAACTTTTTCAAACCCGCTGTTTAGTAAATCTAGCCCTTGGTATGTTAGAGCTTAACCCTGTATGCAGATATCCCAGGAACTCACCTGTCCCTATACAGGAGAGGTTTGACAAGTAAAAGTCTTTGCCACATACCCTTCCCATTAGCATCGCCATCCTTGATTTCATGGACACCAAACCTCTATGAAAGAGATCCTCATTTATCATCTCAAGTGTCCTCTCTACCAGGTCTTTCAGGTCATGTACTGGACTCTTTTCATCTTCTCAACACTTGTGAACCCTGTTCTGAAACAGCCTGTCCTCTCGCCACTCAGGGCCTGTTATTTTTGTAATAGGACACTTATAAGCTCTTTCATCATCATCATCATCATCAGCTATTTATATAGCACCACTAATTCCGCAGCGCTGTACAGAGAACTCACTCACATCAGTTCCTGCCCCATTAGAGCTTTGAGTCTAAATTCCCTAACACACACACAAAAACTAAGGTCAATTTTGATAGCAGCCGATTAACCTACCAGTATGTATTTGGTGTGTGGGAGGAAACCGGATCACTCAGAGGAAACCCACACAAACACATGGACAGCATACAAACTCCACATAAATAAGGCCATGGTAGGGAATCAAACTCATGACCTCAGTGCGATGAGGCAGAAGTGCTAACCACTAAGCCACCATGCTGCTTTTCCTGGTTGCTGCACTGTGACTCTAGGTTATGTTTTCTGACAAATGGCACAAGGGCTACAGAACCTTTTCACAGCTAGGTAGACTCCGGGCCAGTAAAACCAGTGTATAACCTGTTCCCCGGTTCTCCCTTCCCCTAAGTGTCCACCACCTGAGTGTGTGCCGCTCCCAACACTAAGGGTACATGAAGCTTTGGTACTATTAGTTGTTCTACCTTCCTCTCCCTAGAATCAGTAATCCAAAAGAATACATTTTATTTAACAACATATGATGGCATACAGCCTGCCGAGCTGACTAGTTCCGCAATAACACCAACATTATTAACCAATTTTAGCACATGATACAAAGTTTCATTACTCCTCTGATCTTGTGCAAATGCAACAACTCTGGATAATCAGACCAGCCCATACTCTTGCCAATAGATAAAGATGGCTCCTCCTCAACGTCACCAACTAACATACTTTTCGTCTGTCCATGCTTGCCTGAATCCTGAGTAATTTGTGGAAATCCCACCATGACACCCAGGATAGCAGCTAGCTACTGTGAGCTCCCTGGCAGAGCCTTTAAGACTGGGCTTCTGACCAGTGACTCAGTTGCCAGCATGTCCAGCCGGACCCACTCACAGCAGACTTCTTTTCAATTATGATTATGGGGACTAGTACACTTAGCTTTAAGGTATCCAAGCTCTCTGCACTTGAAACGCCTTCAGTCCAACAACTTCAGAGCTGGACTTCGGCTAGAAGTACCACAAAGCACTCTCTGACTGATCAGCACCATGAGGCTCCATTGACTGAACAGCACCTTGAGGCTCCACCGTCCAAACAGCTCTATGAGGCTCCAATGACTGAACAAGGTATGAGACAGCTCAAACTGAACAGCACCGGGAGACATCTTGAGCTGGACAGTTGTGGGAGACAGCTCGTGCTGAACAGTGCCAGAGAGACTTGGGTACTGGGACCTCAGGTTTGCACAATTGGACTCTCTCTTCCATAGTGTATACAGAGAGGATGTCAACGCCCTAGCTTTGTCATGTTCCTTGGCTTGCTTATTAGAAATAGCAAATGTTCATGGAGCAATCTTCAAGCTTATCAAAATCTGCAACCAGATGAAGCCTCTCCAACTTACACTCCACAAGTTCCTGTAGATACTCTCTTAATGTGTGCGCTTCTTGCTCTCTATGCTGCAATTTCTCTGCAGTTTCTTTAGGAGTTGCTAATGGTTTTCCTTTTGCTTTACACAACTCTCGCAATTTATTTCTCAAGAACTCAGAAACAGAACTTGGACTTTTATCTTTTCAACATACTGTTGATTTGAGACCCTCAGCTCTTTTTCAAGCCAGAAGATTTCTTCTTATGGCGATCTTACTCTTCTCTGGCAATATAATCTAAAACACTTAATACCAGGCTTGTGCAGAGACCATGAGATTCTTCAACTTCATCTCCACTCTGCAAACTCACCTGCAGACTTTCCAAGTTTTTCAGACACACCTATGTATAAACTTTCTTTCTGACATATTTAATTCTTTCTCTTTCCCATCTTAGCTAATGTAAAGTAAATTTATACTGGCAGCAATTACTCTTGATTTCTACTGCAGCCTTAAACATCAAAGTTGGTCTTTACACATATCCAGCACTTTCCACAGGCAATTAGCAAAACATAGGTAAAACAACAAACTTTTCTGGTCCACACCCAACTCACAGCTCAGTTAATCAACTGCTGTGCCCAGCAATTTTCAAAACTTTTGCTTTCTTTGGGGAAAAAAAAACAGGTGCTGAACAGTAGAGAGTAATATTACTCCTGTCTGTCTTCCACAGGCAGAATACTTGTTTTCTCTGCAACTGACAGCCTTAGAAACAGTTTAGTGTCTGATAGTGGCATTCAACATAATTCACTCACCACCACTTTTTATCTGGAGGCTGGGTCTACAGCTGTGCATTGGCTGTCCTGTACAGACATGGCCACCATCAGGGGGGTACGGCAGGTATGGCTGTGAAGGGCCCAGACAGGCACCAAAATATCGTTCAGAGGGTGGTCTCAATCAGAAATTGCTAGGTTAGGCCACCTGGTGGTTAACAAGAAGCTATACTTCTTCCAGCATCTCTGGTCAACATACTCACTGTCTGAAGCAGAACACTGGAGAAATCAGTTTGATTGGAGGAATTAGAACATTCGGTACAGATCCATCTTTCTTTGAGACCATGTGCTTGTCCAAAGTTGTCCCTACTCATTTAATGTCAGGAATATATAAGATCTCAATGGAAGAGTTTTCTCAATCCACAACTTTCTTTGTTAGTCATTGGGAGAGGGATTTGGCAACACATGAACCTCAACCTCAAAATATACCAAGCTACTCACGGTTGCTCATTAAGTATCTGAGTGTTGGAAACACAATACAAGTTGTTAGCTAGATGATATAGCTGTCCCTCTTCTCTACACAAATGTCACCTACAAATGCCCTCTACCTGTTGGAGATGTAATAATGTCACTGGAACACTTTTTCATATATGGTGAGAATGTACATACATATCAAATCTTTGGAAAGAAATCTTAAGACTCTCTGGGTCTGATTCATCAAGGGACGTATTGTCAGATTGTGTGCTTATTGTATGCAAAATCACACTGTTCATGTCCAGAACTGGGAGATAAGTATGCAAAACAGTGAGATACGAACAAGCAAGTACTCAAAGTAACAGTGTATATGTACGCAAACAACACTTACGGCACCCTACTTCCTTCGAAGTAAAAAGGGGCGATAGCCAGAGACCTCTGTGAACTACTCAAAGTAGGCGTTTACGTCAGGATACATATGATTCATGCTCAATGCAGCAATTTAATTAAAACCTTGCAAACCACTATCCCCAGCTCGGGGTCATGTGTAAGTCCAAAAGCTAAAAGCGGCAGATCGGAATAAGCACAGGAATAAACTCTCGCCCCCTGTTCACAAATTAATGTACTGACCTGCACACACTTTTCTCATAAAGAACCATTATTTTAAAAACTATGTTATTTTATTATTAAATCATGGTTGATGCACATTATTAATTGTTGGGAGTGGTTGTGAACATATAATAGTTGGGCAGCACAGTGGAGTTCGATTTCTGATTATTTATGGAGTTTGTATGTTCTCCTTGTGTTTGCATGGGTTTCGTCCTCCCACACACCAAAAACATACTAGCAGGTTAAATGGCTGCCATTAAATCAACATTAGTGTGTGTGCATATGTCAGGAAATTTAGACTGTAAACTTCAATAAGGCAGGGACTGCTGTGAGTTCTCTGTACAGCGCTGTGGAATTAGTGGCGCTGTATAAATAGCTGATCATGATGAAAGAGCTCATAAGTGTCCTGTTACAAAATTAACAGGCTATGAGTGGAGAGAGGACAGGCTGTTCCAAAACAGTTCACAAGTGTCAAGAAGAAGAAAGAGCCCAATTATTTGCAATATATAAATAGCTGATGATGATGATAGTAGTTATCAAAATAATTTATTTTTATGTTTTTTGGTCTTGAGAGGTTTTCTATGGTTCATGCCTTTTTTTTATTTTTTTATTTCTAAACTGTATTAGTTTTTTTAGAGCCAGATTAATAACGCTTCTCTATTTTAAAAAGTTGTTATGTTCCTGTTTTCACATGCTTCATTGCATTTCAATTTTTTGGAGGCTTTTTGTGTATCTCTTATCTGTTTATATTTTCAAGTTGTTGTGGTGACCCTTTTTTTGGTAAGCTGCTTGTGTCTGTTGTAACTCCCCACAAATTAAAATTTTTGGGATAATCATCCAAAACATTGTATTTTGCAAGATATGTTTGGTCTTATGGTAATATTCATGTTTTATTATGGTATAATACCTATTTTAAGGTGGTATGAAGTACATGAAATACATGAAAGTCATTTATCCCTGATGCACTACAGGTCCCAGGATAGGCAGGCTACCATTAACTAATTAAGTAAAGCCATGGCGGGACCTATAATATCCCCAAGACACATTTAAATACAACACAGACACAAGTTTAAACTAGAGATGGGCGTTCTCGGTTCCTTGAGAACCGAACCCGCCCGAACTTCACGTATCCGAGTACCGAGCCGAGCAGGCTCGGTACTCTGGCGCCAATTTGGAATCGAAATCAAGGCAAAACGTCATTGTGACGTCGGCGGATCTCGGAGCTCGGTTCTCGCGATATTTGAAATACATAAATACCCGCCTCCACAGCAATCCACCACCATTTGACAGAGGGAGAGAGAAGGGTTAGGTCGCAGGCAGCATTAGAGCAGGGATAGAGCAATTATTCTATACATTATTTTTACAATTATTCTTGAAATTCTTCTAGCAATTCTTCTAGCAATTGTTATAGAAGGAAGAGAGAAGGATAGAGTAGGCATTTTTGCAAACATTACCAACTGTTTGTGGTTCATATTCCCTCCTACAGGAACTATTTTCTGGCTGCAGAAAGTATTATCTAGCAGCACTATCTAATTAATATTTTGCACTACAAGTGCTTTGGGGTGTCCCATATTCTCCAGTGTGAAACAACAATTTTTCTGGTGCTAAAAGTCTTATCTAGCAGCACTATCTATTTAATATTTTACACCACAAGTGCTTTGGGGTGTCCCATATTCTCCAGTGTTAAACAACAATTTTTCTGGTGCTAAAAATCTTATCTAGCAGCACTAACTATTTAATATTTTCCACTACAAGTGCTTTGGGCTGATTTAAAATGGATTCAAAGCAGTCCACATATGAGCAGGATCAGCAAGCAGGTGCTGGCACAAGTCCTGATGGTAGTCTTCCCTATACATCATCTGGTAAAGTCTATGTAAAAGTACAGTCTTTTTAAATCAGGGAAAAAAACACACACTCCAAAAAAATTTTACCATGTTGAAGCGAAAAAGAACTGTAACTGAGAAAAAGTTAACTGCCGATAAAAAAAAATGGCCAGCATGCCTTTCTACACACACAGTGGCAAAGAAAGATTGAGGCCTTCACCTTTCTCTATTAGTGCCAGATCTAAAAATGTTACTGAGCCTTCTTCTCGTACGGTCACTCGTGACCAAGCAAGACCAAGTAATTTGGAGTCCAAAAGTGGTGCACAACTACTGTTACACGTGAAAGCCAAGCTGCAAGAAAACAGTAAGGCATTAGAGGAAAATATATGCTCAGAACCAGAAATGACACCAATCCCTGTTGAGAGTCCATCCACCAGTGGTATGTGTAATCGTGAGCATTCTGATAGTGTACCCATAAAGAAGGACCCTTTTAGCCTTTCTGCTGATGTGTGCCTGAACAGTCCGAGTGTAGCCGGTGTTACACAAATTGAGGTTGCCACTTTGGAATTGGAAGAGGTTGAAGGGGAGATTTGTGTAGGCGTCGAGGGCACTAATGAGGATGTTGATGAGGATGAGGTTGTTTGTTTAAGTCCTGCACCAGTGGCAGCAGTTCTGGCACATGACAAGAAAAAGGCCCATGTCATGCCTGGGCATAAAACCCCAAAAAATCCACTTCTTATGTGGAATTATTTCTACCTAAAGCCTGACAACAGTTGTATAGCCATTTGTAGTGTATGTCAAGCCACCATCAGTCAAGGGAGGGACCTTAACCATCTTGGAAACTCATCCATGTTACGCCATTTTAAGAGAGTTCATAGCAAGGTGTTGGGAAAAGCTGAAAGTTATGGCAAAAAAATACCAAGCACTCCATTATCAACTAGGACACTTCTGTCACCTACATTCTGATGGCTGCAATCTACACCCACAACACTGTCCTCATCAATATCCTCAGTAGCGATTGGAGTTAGCCCTGCATCCCACTTGGTAAGGCTCGATGACTCCTGCACTATATTTGATTCGTCTGAAGAATGTTCAAGTGTCAGTCCCACTGCTGCTGCTGTTACTGCTGCTGGGGGTGAATCTTCCTCCCATAAGAAAGCCAAGAAAAAGAGCACTACTACTTTACAACAATTAACTGTGAAACAATCTTTTGCTAGAGGAAGCAAATATGACAGCAGTGTGGCTACTATGTACTGTTTGATCTGCGTCCAATATCCACAATAAACACAGCTGGTTTTTTACAGTTAATTGATGTTTTGTGTCCCCGTTACAAAATTCCATTGCGACACCATTTTTCCCGTAAAGCTATTCTGCAACTATACCAAAACTTTTGTAAAAATGTAGTAATTGCGCTCAAAAAGGCCATTCTGCCCACTGTACACTTAACCACAGATATGTGGACAAGTGGAAGTGGGCAAACCAACGACTATTTGACTGTGACAGCCCATTGGGTTGGTCATTCACCTTCACCAGCAGGAATAGCAACAATTGTCACAGGCAGGCTACTCTTTGTATCACTGTGTCACGAGCCGCGGCGGTACTCACAGCCGCCGCGGCTCGCTTCTGGCTCCCCATGGTGTCCCGGCCAGCCTCTCACATAGCGCTGCGTCCCGGCAGTGCTGGAAGGTGGGCGTATGCGCGAAAACAGGCCTGGCCTGTGGGCTAATTAATACAGGGGGCTGAAATTACAGGCATTAGCCTGCAACTGTGTGTGTGTCAGGGACTAGCCCTGATTGGTCTGGCTCTGTACTGCTGATTAGTCTGCAGGGGTGCATACAAGCCCTGATTGGGCCATCTCTGTATTTAAGGCAGCGAGGTCTGCAGCCTCACTGCCGGTTATAGCTTCTGTTGCCAGTCTGCTGACCTGCTCTGTGCCTTGTTCCTGCTCGTTGAATATTCTGCTGTTTACCCTTTGCTTGGATTTGGACCCTGCCTGTGTATCTCGTGACCCTGACCTCTGGCGTGTTTACCGACCTTCCTGTCTGCTCGTGACCCTTGACCTCGGCCTGTTTATTGGAATTACTATCTGCTGCCGGCCCTTGACCTTTGCTTGGACTTCACTTCGTTTACCTGGGTTCTCCCCAGCCGGTACACACTTTACGACCCTCTGTCAGTCTGCAGCCCAGTCTGTCCCCACCACTAGGGGCTCCAGTGAACACCTGACTGGCAGAGTAGATTCCGGGTTGTGTTGTACCAACTGGAGGGGTTCCTAACAGCTTGTCTGTAGAATTTGCAGGCAAGTGTTACATTACATTGAATAAATATGAATTTCTATAGCTTTTTTTACACCGTTGGCTGCCACCCTGGATTGGTGTGTGTAGCTGTAGAATTAAGGACGGCCTACCAGGGATTAAACAGTATTTTTCCTAATTTGCACTAATAAGGTTTGGGTGTATGCTAGAGCCAAACAGAAAAGATGCTTTGGCCATTTCTATTGATCGTACAGTGTTTGCAGGCTGCTTTTTTTCTATTTAACTATAACTGTAGGGTGTAATATACAGATAAACACCAAGCTGCCTTTTTTGCTATGAATTTTGATTGGTCTTTTTAGTGCGTTGTCTGGCACCCTGGATTGGTGTATGTCTGATAAAAGCACACATCCCGGGGGAAAGCAGCACTTGTTGACATTTATTAGCTGTAGAACTACATCACTTATCCAAGAAACATGTGGAGCACTAAATTTTGTTATTTTAACCCCAAAAAATATAATTTTTTAACAAATTGCAAAACAAAACGAAACAAAACCAAAACACACAAGGGCGGTTTTGCCAAAACCAAAACACGAAGGTAATCCAGATTCAAAACCAAAACACGAAGGTAATCCAGATCCAAAACGAAAACCAAAACACGGGGGTCAGTGACCATCTCTACACCTAACGGACAAGTTGCTGGATCACAACAGGCATGTTCTCGCAATAGGCGGTGGTCCTCCAGTTCCTTCTGTCCTCAGTCCCCTTGAGACCACGGCATTGGCCTGTATTGATGACCGGATGGAGCAAGGGGTGGATCGCATTGGCATCAGATGAAGTCCACCCCTCTTAGAGATTTAAACACCACCAGGTACATTTGAATGTACTATAGCTTCAAATAAACTAAAATTTATTGGCCCAAGCAATCAAAAACAAATATCATATATATGCAGGTGGATACAGTCAGATGTAATGAAACTAACTTTTTCACTTCGCACACAATTATTTGAGTAATATGTTACTACATAGTGGCTCATATTTTAAGATGATGCTAATATTTTTCTGTTTGATAATAGTTTTTTTTTTTTGTTTGATCTATTTTAGGTGGTAATGCAGATACTTTAGAGGATGAACTAGTGGAGGAATCCCGTGATGTTAAAGAGCATCAGATGGAAGAGGAAACAGTTGTCAGGCGCTGGGATTCACTTTGCAAATTGTATCAAAATCTTATGCAATCAAATACAATAATTCAGACCCACACTAATGAAATAAGCAATACCCTCGCCTGTATGGAGCCCAATTTACAGAGTAACCTGGCCACAATAAACACAACCCTCATCCATTATATCACTGTCAACCCACCAGCACCAATTTCCCATGTATATTCTCCTTCCCATTTGTCCCAAACTATCAGTCCAATCCATCCCTACTTCACCACACAAAATGCAACATACTTCCCCTCACCAGTTTTACAGTCCAGCACCACTCGTCTCTCAAGGCCAAATTGATTGTTTTTTCAGTAATCAGTTTCAGCACCAACAACATTTTGTCACAAATCGGGATCTTAGCCGCACTTACCTCATCCGCCATTGTAATATCACGGCTACCTGGTTCCCTTCTGGTCGTCTGCTGCATTCCCGTCCTCCACACATATTATTTGTTTTGTTGCATGGGTGCGGTCATCTTGGATGCAGTCAGGTGATCATTCCAGACCAACCAGATTCAGTAGCTGTGATCACATGAACTGATCAGCCAATAGTTGTTTGGGACACCCTATTTAAACCTGCTGCTGTGATCTGTTCATTGCCAGAACAACACACTTCTCTCCAGAGGATAGTTCTTGGCTCCAGGTTCCAGTGTTCCTGTCTGCATTACAAAGTGCAGTGTTCCTGTCTGCATTACAAAGTGCAGTGTTCCTGTCTGCATTACAAAGTGCAGTCTTCCTGTCTGCATTACTAAGTGCAGTGTTCCTGTCTGCATTACTAAGTGCAGTGTTCCTGTCAGCATTACAAAGTGCAGTGTTCCTGTCAGCATTACAAAGTGCAGTGTTCCTGTCAGCATTACAAAGTGCAGTGTTCCTGTCAATATTACAAAGTGCAGTGTTCCTGTCAGTATTACAAAGTGCAGTGTTCCTGTCTGCATTACTAAGTGCAGTGTTCCTGTCTGCATTACTAAGTGCAGTGTTCCTGTCTGCATTACTACGTGCAGTGTTCCTGTCAGCATTGCAAAGTGCACTGTTCCTGTCAGCATATCCAGACTGTTCATTCCCCTGCTATATTTTACATTCAGCAAGAACATGAGCAGGAAGATCATCCAGGCTGCTAGTTTCTGTTTCAGTCCTGCTCCAGCTAGGCCCAAGGGTCCCGAATCGGATCAAGAAATTCAGACGACCGTGACAGTTTGTTCTGGCCAAATGGATCCGCTAGGGGAACATACCTCGACAAAGGAGTCTGCCCAGATATTAGCTGAACGAATGGAGAGACAAGATACTAACCAAGGGAAAATTTTGAGATTCCTGCAGGATGTTTCTACGCGTATGGATACCTTGCAGGTATTCCGCAGTCAACCATTCCATACTCCGCCTGAGCCAGTAAGACCTGCTTCACTACCTACTTCATCAGGACTCCATCTTCCCACGCCAGCTAAATACGATGGCGATCCAAAGAATTGCCACGGGTTTCTCAACCAGTGTAGTATAGACTTCGAATTACAACCCGGGAATTTCCCTACTGCACGTACCAAAACTGCTTATATTGTTTCGTTATTATCAGGGCAAGCTCCGGCGTGGGCATCACCACTCTGGGAAAAATCTGACCCAATTTTTTCTGATATTGATAGCTTTCTGTCTACCTTCCGCAGAATATTCGACGAGCCTGGAAGAACAACGTCAGCTGCTTTAGATATTCTGCGGCTTCGGCAAGGGCAGCAGTCCGTGGGCTAATATGCCGTTCAATTTCAAACACTTTCGTATGAGCTGTCTTGGAATAATGATGCTCTTTTTGCGGTCTTCTGGCAGGGTCTGTCTGACCACATTAAGGATGTAATAGCGACTCGGGACTTACCTACAATGCTAGACAAATTGATTACCATCTGCAATCGGGTTGATCTTCAGTTCAGAGAGAGAGCTCTAGAAAAAAGGAGGCTGAAACATCCCAAGTTCCACCCTACTCGACGGGTCCGTGCACTGTCTCCTTTCCCTGAAGGACCCATGCAACTAGGCAAAGCACGTCTTTCACCCACCGAGGGAGAACGGCGAGTTAGAGAGAAACTTTGCTTATACTGTGCCAGTTCCGGACATCTGCTACATTATTGTCCTCGCAAGCCGGGTAAACACACCATCCTAGCTGACGATTAGGAGGTGAGCCTAGGAGTGGCCCTACGCTCCCCACAAGGCAAGGACTGTATTATCCCAGTCACTCTGAAACATGCTCAAGGCTCCCAATACATTTCAGCCCTGCTTGATTCTGGAGTATCTGGGAATTTCATGTCTGCCAAATTAGCTGCTGAACTAGCCATTCCACTAGTGTAAATTCCAGTGACCATCTTTCTCTCTGCGGTTGATGGTAGCCGTATTCCAGGGGGTACCATTACGCATCAGACTTCTCCAGTGACGCTCCAAATAGGAGTTCTGCCTTCTGAGTCTCTTACCTTTTTGGTCATCCCAGAAGCCACTAGCCCTGTGGTTCTCGGGTTTCCATGGCTTCAAACGCATAACCCCCATATCGACTGGTCGACTCCACAAATCTTGGCGTTGGCTTCAACTTGTTTCGGGTCCTATTTACAATGTGTTCTTCCACATTGCTCCACCTCTGATAAAGAAGTTTTGCCAGTTCCTTCTGCCTACCAAGAGTTCACAGACGTTTTCAGTAAGCAGGCCGCTGAAACTCTACCACCTCATCGGGATTGAAACTGTCCCATTGATCTTGTTCCGGGTAAAACCCCACCGCGTGGCAGAGTCTACCCTCTTTCTATCCCTGAGACAAAATCTATGTCTGAAAATATAAAAGAGAACTTGGAAAGGGGCTTCATTCGCCTATCCTCTTCACCGGCAGGAGCCGGGTTCTTTTTTGTAAAGAAAAAGGATTGTGGGTTACGTCCCTGCATCGATTACCGAGGTCTCAATGACATTACCATCAAGAACCGGTATCCTTTGCCCTTCATCACAGAGTTATTTGACAGAGTCAAAGGTGCCCAAATATTTACGAAGTTGGATCTCCGCGGGGCCTACAATTTGATTCGCATCAGGCGTGGCAACGAATGTAAAACCGCCTTTAACACCAGGGATGGGCACTACGAATATCTTGTCATGTCATTCGGTCTGAGCAATGCCCCAGCAGTTTTTCAGAATTTCGTAAACAAAATCTTTCGGGACTACTGTACCATACCATTGTGGTATATTTGGACGATATCCTCGTTTTCTCCTCTGATATCCAGTCCCATCGCAGACATGTTAAAGAGGTCCTCAGCCGTCTCAGAAGGAATAAACTATATTGCAAGCTTGAAAAATGCACCTTCGAAGTTGAATCCGTTCCATTCTTGGCGTATATCATCTCGGGGACTGGTCTTCGTATGAACCCAGAGAAGGTGCAAGCTATTCTTAACTGGCCTCAACCATCTACACTAAAGGCAGTACATCGATTTCTAAGATTCGCTAACTATTATCGAAAATTTATTCGTGGCTACTCTACTGTGGTAGCACCACTCACCGCCCTCACCAGGAAAGGAGCTAATCCTGCCAAGTGGTCTGAAGAAGCCCAAACTGCTTTTCAACTTCTGAAACAAGCATTTATTTCTGCTCCCATACTCAGGCACCAGATTTAACTTGTCCATTCTACTTAGAAGTTGATGCCTCATCTGTCGGAGTAGGGGCAGTTCTTTCCCAAAAACCAGCTGATGAGCAATGGCATCCCTGCGGGTTCTTTTCCCGAAATTTTTTACCAGCTGAACGAAATTATGCCATAGGGGACAAAGAACTGCTTGCGATCAAATTAGCGCTTGAAGAGTGGAGGCATTTACTTGAGGGAGCTCGTTATCCCGTCACAATATATACGGATCACAAGAATCTGCTCTACCTTAAAACTGCACTGTGCATGAATCCACGTCAGGCCCAATGGGCACTATTCTTTTCTCGATTTGATATCCAGGTCACCTTCCGTCCCGGTTCCAAAAATCGCAAGGCCGATGCTCTGTCACGATCTATGGTGAAAGAGGAAGATTCCATCACTGTGGATCCGCGTCCTATTATCAGCCCACTCAGCATCGCAGTCAGTAGACCTGACAATAGACCTCCCCAGGGGAAAACTTTTGTTCCTGAGAATCTGTGTAAAAAATTGCTCCAATGGGCACATTGTTCCAGATTTGTCGGTTATGCGGGCATACGCAAAACTCAATTTTTCATATCGAGAAGCTACTGGTGGCCTACGCTTCATCAGGATGTTCAGCAATTTGTTTCCGCATGCGGCAGCAGTGCCCAACATAAAAGTTCAAGACAATCTTCAGCTGGTCAACTTTTGCCTATTCCCACCAGATCCTTATGCCAAGCACTACAGATCAAACTAAACTTCTCTTTGGCCTATCATCCACAATCCAACGGGCAAAAGGAAAGAGTCAATCAGGACCTAGAAACATTACTCCGTTTGTACATATCCTCTTCTCAAGACGACTGGGTAGATCTGCTTCCTTGGGCAGAATTTGTTCATAATAATCATTATCATGAATCCACTGCTTCTACTCCATTTCATACGGTCTATGGCCTACACCCCAGGGTACCCTTGTTTACTCTACAGCCTCAGTACCTGCCTCCGAAGTTTTCCTAAAGAATTTTGAAGGCCACTTGCGCCAGGTACGGGAATCTCTATTTAAAGCGTCCCAACGCTACAAAATTCAGGCCGACAGAAAGCGACGAGCCATTCCAAGCTTGAAACCTGGAGAAAGAAGTCTAGCTGTCTACTCACAATCTACGCCTCAGAGTTCCATCTATGAAATTCGCTCCTCGCTTTATTGGAACGTTTAACATCTTCCGGGTCATCAATCCAGTGTCCTACAAATTACATTTACCATCTTACCTCAAGGTACCCAACTCCTTCCATATTTCTCTGTTAAAACCACTGGGGCTAAATCTGTTTTATACACCCAAACTGGTTTCTCCTGAAGTGCAGACTGAACATGGTGATGAATATGAAATTAAAGGGATCTTGGACCCTCGGTTTCGACATAAGACCTTACAATATCTTGTCGACTGGAAGGGCTATGGTCCAGAAGAGAGAGCCTGGATCAAAGCTTCTGATGTTCACGCTCCATCTCTTATCAAAAAATTTCACCGCAAGTTTCCAACTAAGCCCCAATCTAAGTGTCCAGTGGCCACTCGTAAGGGAGGGGGTACTGTCACAAATCGGAATCTTATCCGCACTTACCTCATCCGCCGCTGTCATATCACGACTACCTGGGTCCCTTCTGGTTGTCTGCAGCATTCCTGTCCTCCACACCTCCGTTTGTAAACAAACACATACTGTTTGTTCTGCTGCATGGGCGTGGCCATCTTGGATGCAGTCAGGTAATCATTCCAGACCAACCAGATTTAGTAGCTGTGATCACATGAACTGATCAGCCAATAGTTGTTTGGGACACCCTATTTAAACCTGCTGCTGTGATCTGTTCATTGCCAGAACAACACACTTCTCTCCAGAGGATAGTTCTTGGCTCCAGGTTCCAGTGTTCCTGTCTGCATTACAAAGTGCAGTGTTCCTGTCAGCATTTCCAGACTGCTCATTCCCCTGCTATATTTTACATTCAGCAAGAACATGAGCAGGAAGATCATCCAGGCTGCTAGTTTCTGTTTCAGTCCTGCTCCAGCTAGGCCCAAGGGTCCCGAATCGGATCAAGAAATTCAGACGACCGTGACACATTTAACACAATCCCTTGTTTTGGAAATCAGGCCATGTATCCCAATACAACACTTATAATCAATCTTACCATGCCCCCCCTGCCATCTATGTCTGGGATGTCCCTGCCACAACCCCCACTGTCAACTGGAATGAGCCAGTGATGCAAAAATGCAATACCATTAACAGTTTGGTCAATGGCGGTGTTGCTGTAAGGATTTTGCGCATTAGCTCTAGGTCACTCTGTACAATGCACAGAGTATCCAGGATGACATGAGGTAGGAGTAAATAGTGACAGACCACCTCAGCATCAGCCATCCCAAAGAGGCTGACACGTGGCCTGAAGACACATTCCCTGGGCCGGTGACAATGGACCGGTTTTGGAGGGGTTGATGGCTGTTCCTGTTGTGCCACCTGGGCCTCGACCATTTTAAAAAAAACTATATGTGAGAGAGAAGGATGAAGTCCTAAAAAAATATTACCTCATGGCTTGTAAACTGTTTGGTCTGTTTGGACATTTAAGACAGGCACATAGCATTGAAAAATATAAAAATATTGACAATGTGGCACATTACTAGGCTATAAATGTATAACAAATTATTAACCCAAACAAACGAAAAAACAAACAAAACATTAATTTGTAGTGCTAGAAGAAAAAAATACCCTAGTTAATAGAATGAAGCTTCCGAATAAGTATATACTGATATTCTATACAGGCAAAATGGCACCATAATAGGCATCCTCCATGGTTCTTAATATATATATATATATAAAGGGGAAAAGGGAGAGAGGAAAAGCAGTTTAATAAGAGGCACTCTATAGTACTTACTTAAAACGTAACTTTTATTAAATTCTTTAATTTACTGGAAAGACATGAGCGAAATATCTAAAAGGAAAAAGTTTAAAATAGTGATAAGTGATTAAAATGCAAGTAGATTGCAAAATCCCACCTATCTAGTAAAGTAGGTGATGTTAATTGAATAAATGCAAAGTCAAAATGCCTCTCTAATATGTCCAATGAACATTGTAGTGAGATGTCCGTAGGATAATTATAATCTTGGTACACGCACTGATATCCTATATAAGGTGCCAGCTATTAGGGGAAACAAAATTTATATCCCCGAGTAACGTTGCACTAATATGCAGCTAGAGTAATTATAATCCTCTCAAATGAGGCTAATAACGAGCCCTCAGAAAACTGCCGTGAGAATATACTGATGCTCCGGATCAGCAAGATGTGGTCTTATCTAGTAATGCCTAATTCAGCGGGCTCTAATAGAGGCACTAAGGATATCGTTAGAGGCTGAGTTCCCGAATCGCAGGGTTATGTGAAAGTACCCTGCCTGTAAAGATCTGGGGAGCGATTCATTTGGGAAACCTATAATAAGTGAGATAGGTGAGACGAGACGCTGACGCGCGTTTCGCTCCCTGGCTTTTTCAAGACGTAGTGATGCCATGTTTTGACAGCTCTTATATACTCCTACAAGTGGGTGTAGTTTATTTCAGCAGACCAATCATAAATATTCTCCAAAGTGGGTGTGCCAATTACATAGATATTCCCCACGTGGGTCTGACTGACATCAAATATAGCCAATCACAGCAAAATTTTTAAGGAACAAGCTTAATGGATTGGAGGGGATATTAGTACGGATAGTGTAATTATTTTGTGAAAGCTTATTTTGGTGTTAATCCTTCGTGTTACCGAGCAATTAGTTACAACTAAGTACAATAGATTTGCATCAATGGATTAATGTTTTTTAATGTTTTATAAATAAATCAAATTTTATTAAACTATCAAAGCTAAGAAAATTGTATTCAACGATCAAGGCTAAGAAAAACGGCACCACGGGGCATAGTATGTATGATTAATCCTATTGTGACGAGATATGCTAGATATCTTAAAACAGAAATCAATACTAAATGTAATGTTCTACAACCAGATTTAGAAAATAAGCATCACTGAGCTAAACTGCGATGACCGCATATAGAATAGTGATAAGTAATTAAGGAGAGCTGTGGTCTTCAGAGTTTCGATCTTAGTAACGAATGGTTAAAGGAGAGGGCTAATTTATAAAAAAATAAAAAATAGACTCATATATATCTATTAATAAGTATAATAGATAAATGTCAGATGTAACCATCTGATGTATAGCCCACATCAACCGTTCATTCATTCATAAGGGAAAGAGATAGAAGAGGGAAACGGGGGATAAAGAGAGGGGGGGGGGCATTATAGAAAAGATGTATAACTATTATAGTCATTGAGACCCTGTGGGGCCATACTCCCCATCAGAAAAATCATTTTAGTTTCCCTTTGAAATAGCTCCTTTTGTAAATCACCCCCTCTAATTCCTAAGTTGACTTTAATCATTTCAAAGGCTTGTAATCCTTGTCGGTCACCATCATGTCGTAATAAGAAATGTTTAGCAACCGTGGTGAGTACCTTGAGTTTCTCATGGTCTTTTTTACTGTTGCTTATGTATTAATATACTCGAGTATCCCATTTTTAAAGGGTCTTGTGGTCATCCCAACATACTTCTTGGAGCATGGGCAAGTGAGGCAGTATATACCCCCAGGAAAATTACAGTTTAGAAATTCCTGTATTTTCCATTCATGATTGAATTTATCATTATACTTCTTTGTTGGCACCATATAACGGCATGCCTTACACGTCCCACATTTAAAGAAACCTTTCAATTTGTTGTTTTTGCAAGTTTTGTTTTTATGAAAATAGCTATGTACCATTTTATCTCTTAAGTTCTTAGCTCTCCTCCAACTAAAAGACAGTTGGTCATCAAGATTTTACCTAAGGTCCTCATCTGTCAATAGGACATGCCAATGTTTCTGAAATATCCTTAGAAATTGTCGCCATTCAGGGCAGAAAGTGCCAATCATTCTAACTTTTGGAGCCTCCTTTTTAAAGGTTTTTTAGGATAGATTAATGAGTCTCTAGTTATATTTTCAACCGATTTGCTGGCCTTTTTTAAAGTTTTATGACTATAACCTCTTTGTCTCAATCTTATTGTTAATTCAGAAGTTCTTTGAACATATTTGAGCTGATTGGAAGAGTTGTGCTTAGTCCTTAGGAATTCACCCTTAGGAATCCCATGTAGGACTGGTGGAAAATGATAACTTGTACAGTGTAATATATTTTTTTTGCGGAAGATATCGGTCTCCAAAGTACCCAAAACTGTTTTGTGAATGTAAGATCAAGAAAATTAATAGAAGATTCGTCAATCTCTGATGTCAGTTTAAGGTTGAGTTTATTTGAATTCAAAATGTTGGTAAATGTATAAAATGATTCCACATCTCCATTCCAAAGAATAAGAATATTGTCTATGTAATGTAGCCATATTACTATGTTACAGGTAAATTTATCATTTGCTTCGGTGAAGACGAATTCCTGCTCCCACCAGCCTAGAAAAAGATTAGCATAGGTGGGGGCACAAGCAGTGCCCATTGCTGTGCCTCTTATCTAAAGGTAGAACCTCTCATTAAAAATAAAATAGTTCTTGGTGAGGATAAACCTTAATAGAGTCAGAATAAACTCATTAAATTGAACATTGATGTTCATATTTAGGAAGTAACGTACTGCTTCCACACCTTGTTCATGGTCAATGTTCATATAGAGAGATTCCACATCATAAGAGGCAAGTTTAGTAGTAGGGCTTATAGTAACATCCTGAATTTTAGAGAGTACATCCAGCGAATCTCTGGTGTATGACTGAAGACCCATTACATATGGTCTTAAATATCGGTCAACAATTCTGCTGGCATTCTCAGTGAGTCCTTGGACACCTGATATAATAGGGCGTCCACGTGGATCTATCTCATTCTTATGAATCTTTGGAAGAACATACATTTGGATTCTTTACCATCAAAAATTCATGGTCACATTTTTTAATGGTACCATTCTGAAATGCTGAATCGATGATTCGTTGATATAGATTTAGAAAATTGGCAGTTGGATTAAATATGAGGTGATGATAGCAGGAGGTGTTATTTAGCTGCCATTGAATTCCACCTACATATTTATCAAGAGGCCAGATGACAACATTGCCCCCCTTATCAGAGGGCTTTATTACCACGTCACTCCAATTCTGAATTTCTTTAAGAGCCTGTATCTCCATGTTGTTAAGATTCTTAGAAGTTGGAGATTTATCTTTATGAGATTGAAAAAAGATGTCTAAGTCCCTTGATACTAGGTCAGTGTAGACTTTAACCTGTGGACAAATTTTGACATCTGGAAAAAAGGATGATTTTTTCTTTAAGGGGGCAAGACCTTGAGTTTCAGAGTCATTAGTTAATACGTCACTGTCTAAGTCTATAGATTGTAATTGTTCAAGTATATCAAGTGCTTGGAGATCCTCTTCGGTATCAAGTGTAATTGGCAGCCTTGTAGGTTGTAAGCTGTCAGAATTGGCATCTGTAGTTAGTCTGCGACTACTATAGAATTTTTTGAGAAGTACATTCTGTATATTTAACGATATCATCTGAAATAAGTGACCTCCATTATCAGTCACAGATACATCTACCTGTGGAACCATTTGGATTCTCTGACGCTGTCCATCTATAAGTTTCTATTAGTTTTTGGGAAAGCCATACATGAGATTCTAAGCGATACTTGGATATTCCTTTAGATTGTTTTTAACCATGTGATTAACATATGTTTATATGTAGTAAAGTACAAGATTTTAGTAAGAGATCTGTGTTTTCCTCATAATTTTTATTATTGCATGTATGTTTTATCCAGAAATTTATGGGCATCTTCTGCGCAAGTCTGCTTTTTCTGAATCTTTTGTATGTTAATTAGAGGGTTTTGCACTACCTCGATTGAGTTGCTGCATTTGATGGCTAGTGTTTATAAATTGTCCAATTATCTATAAGCGCCGGAGACTGCAGAGTAAAAATGAACTTAATAACAAATTTAATACTATTTTGTTTTCTACACCATATTAAGGGCTAAATTCTCAATGTGATCTATATTCCAGCAGATGTTTTTTACACCAGCAGATGTTAAAAATATGAATAAAGGTATAACATGCCTACCAAAATATCCATTTATACTATACTGCAAATATTCCCTACAATAATAACTGCTCGCCCCTGAGTGTCCACATTGTATTGTTCATCCAACATGGTCTTGTACATACAGTATCTTACTGGTTACTGTCAACAAATCACCAAATACATCTCTGACCTCTTGGAGGGACACAATTCCACAATTTTTTTTGTGTGCTCTCTCAAAGACTTTGCACATTATGTTTTTCCTTGCTGCAAGAGATCTTGTTTTATTCCCATAAGACTGCCCTTGAGAGGTGGAGTAATTCCCAATTCCTAGCTGGTTGGATTAAGTTGGTCAACAATCTATGTAGAAGCTCACCTTTGTTCATAGGAATGGCACAGAAAATTATTTCAAATTTGCCAGATGTGACTAGACTTCCCTGCAGCCTAATCTCTTGTTTTCAAGGGCACACCACAATTTTAAGTATCATCATCATCAATATCTATTTATATAGCGCTACTAATTCCGCATCGCTGTACAGAGAACTCACTCACATCAGTCCCTGCCCAATAGGAGCTTACAATCTATATTCCCTAACATACACACACAGGCAGACAGAGACTAGGGTCAATTTAATAGCAGCCAATTAACCTACTAGTATGTTTTTGGAATGTGGGAGGAAACCGGAGCACCCGGAGGAAACCCACGCAAACACAGGGAGAACATAAAAACTCCACACAGTCGGGAATCAAACTCATGACCCCAGTGCTGTGAGGCAGAAGTGCTAGTCACTAAGCCACCGTGCTTCCCAATCCCCTCTATTTTTAACTTTTTATAACTATCATTGATATCTGCTGCAGTTCCACTGTTAAAATATGCAATAACTATGGGGACTGCTATTTTTCATGATTTGACAAGTTCTGAAAATAAAAGATTTTTGGAATTTGTGCCCGATGTCTGAATCCTATAAGGAGAGCATTACGGTAGAGGGACCTTTGGGTCCCTCACATCTTACCTGCTCGCCCTTTCGGCTACTACTGCAAAGGTTGCCACTTTGTATTAGTGACCATAGAGAAGATAGGAGATATGTACACTTGTGTGTTCACAGGAACAGCAGTTTATCGTGACTGCTGTTCTGACAGAAAACATTTAATAATTACAAGAGTCCCTATAGATGAACACAATTAAATAGTGACAGTGTTGCATTCGAGCTTACACTTACCTTGAATGGGTTAACTTGATTTCAGACCCGACCAAGGAATGTCTCATGGGAGGGTCTTGGGTTTCTTTATAGGTCCTCTCATTTCCTGGTTGCTTCATTCTGCTTTGCAAGATCCGTGGGAAGAACCCGTTGGAGAAAGGATTTGTGTTTTACAATTTCTCTCTGCTGTGTTTTCTCTTTGTGTATATTTCTCCTTACTGAATGTCCTCTGGATGTTTCAGGAGCAGGCTTGTTGTGATGTTTTAGGCACTACTGTTTAGTTAATCTAGAGACATCAACCTTTATTTTTTATTTTTTCATGTGCAATGTAGTCCTCCCTTTATTTGTTTCTTTCTTTGCCTTAGTTTCTCCTTTTTCTTCTTCACCACTTCTCCATCGTTTAATTCTACCTCCCTTCTTTTTACTTTCAGCTTCTAGATATCCCAGAATCTTTTCAGCAGCCTTATTATTGTAGTCTAGTGCTGTCATGTGTCCCTGCTCCCTCCTTCCCTGTCGCTATGCACATTTCTGTTTCCCTTCATGGTGGGCCGGTGAGTTATCCCCCTCACCTCTCCCTCCATACCTTTCATACGTATACCCCCTTTTTATTTTCATCCCCCCCTTTTTCTCTGTTTCTCATGGTATACTTTATTCCCCTCCTACCCACTCCCTTCTTTACCTATAGTTTTCCCTTCTGTCCCCATTGTAAAACAAAGAAGAGGGGAAAAAAAAATGTGCCACTTTCCCCTCACCATTTTCGCGCTCTTCCACCCAGGCCACATGCAGCTTCTAACTACCCTGGCACTAAGCCATGAGTACTAGTGATGGGAAATCTAGTTCATTTTGAAGCTTAGTTCATTCTGATCTAGTTCACACAAAAGATTAGTTCAAAAGATTAGTTAATTTCACTCATTTGACTCAGTAGTTCATTTAGTTCATTTAGCTCAGTTAGTTCAGTTAGATCACTGCCTCTGGAACACTGCTGAGAGAAGTGATTGGAGATATAGATCTAGTCTATTACACATACTGTAGGCATATCTACTATCTCATTAGATGAGTTATAGTCCTGTCAAAATTATCAGATAAGTTTAATATGTCAGATCATTTTTAATATTTTAGAAAGGGCAATCACTTATACAAAAACTAGTAGTGACATGTTGAGCTCTGCAAAGTTAATTACATTTTCATTATTATTTTTTACTTCCATAATATGCAAATGAAAAAGACCCAAGTTCAGAGTATTATAAAGTGTCAGTTTTTTGCTTTTAAAATACAGTAATTAGATAAAAAAAAAAAACTTACCTTTGACTAATCTTATTTTTCTAATTTCAACCATTAATGTCACTGAATGCACGCCAGTGCCATGATTAACAATGGGGCAGATGGGAGTACACGTCACTGGGGGTGGGGCCAAAATGGCGCAAATTATGAAGCCCCACCCCATACGCCCATAACCCTCTCCAGGAAATCCCAGAAGTAACCAACATAATGTTGGCAATTATGACTAATCAGCTTCTGTCATTTATCTAGCAGAGTCTATAAAATGACAAAAAATGATTAGTTGCTATGGGCAACTTTTCCACTTCATCTCTCTTGAAGGTTTAATACATCTTCCCTGTATATATGGTGGAGTAAACAGAACTACAGTATATAGCATGCAGCACTCAACAGTGCACTGTGTCTTGAGCTGACAAGGAAGGGAATGTATCCTGTGACTGATGAGCTAAATGATCTTAATGACTGAAAAGATTCAGAGTGAAATAATTCGGAGAATGAAAGGATTCTGAGAGTGAAATGATTCGGAGAGTGAAATGAACTAGATGAACTAATGAACTCCTGAGCAAGGAAAATGATTTATAGTCAGTGATCAGCTCCATAGTCTCACACAATGTCTGAGCACAGCAATGCCACCTTTGGTAGTTTAGAGGTACTGACTCATGAGTATTATATGAGAGCTGAACAGAAACTAAAGAGCCAGTGTGAATGAGACAGTGAGTGAGGCTGCTGTAGCTGCTCTGTTTTATCTCTAACTCCTCCCACTTGTTTTAGTTCCTGGTGAACTAATCTTTGCCAGAGCTGTGAACTAAATGATTTAGTTCACTTTGAAGATTAGTTCATTTGAACTAATAATTTGTGAACTACCCATCACTAACGAGTACAACTGCCGAAGTGTGGAGAGCCGGCACTGTCCCCTCTCCTGCTGCGGTCGGGTAAGCAGATTCGGGTGTTTGCTAGATAACAAACACCTGCTCATGCAGGCTGTAGTTTCTCTTAGCCTGTTCTCTTCTCTGCATAGTAGTTTCCGTCCCAGCCCTTAAGGTATAACCAATTTTTCTCCTTCAGAGTGAGTACAGCATGTCGAGAAGCCCCCCTCTCCAGTCATCTATGCAGGTAGTGTGTCCCCCATTTATTTCCGTTCAAAACACACAAATAAAAATGACAACATTTTAATAAAAATATATAAATAAATAATAATATAAGAAATAAAATAATTATCATTCATACCCATACCCATATATCTAAAATTATTGATAAATATAATATAGATATAATATATTGCATAATATAGTCCACTATAGTTTAGTAATAAAAGCAATGTTTAGGATTTAATATGTCCCCACTGTTTTAACTGTGCTCCTCCTCCCCCACACCCCCCCACACAGAAACAAACACACACTCATCCGACAAGCTACAGTTCCCTGGGGAAAATTAATTTAAACATAAATTATTTGTATAGGTATTTGTATTCTGGTGTATATTATATGCTTATTTCCTATGTATGAATGTGTATGTCAGGCGCCATCCCCGTGCTGTGTCCGTCGCACAGGGACGGACGCCTGCTATTGCTAGGCAACCGAGCACACTTCCGGGTCGGCGGTCACGCGTTCCATTGCTAGGCAACGGAACGCTTCTCAGCAGTTCTGGCGGTGGTGTTCAGCGTCACCATCGCCGCTGATTGGAGTTAGCACTATAAAAGGATCACTCTGGCACTAGGAGAGTGTCAGAGTATTAGGTCCTACCTAGCTCCAGCGTTCCTGTGCATTCCTCTGGTGACTCCTGTGTATTACCCAGATTGCTCCTGACTACCCTTCTTCTGTGCTCCTTGTGTATTGAACCCGGCTTGTTGACCATTCTCTCCTGCGCTTCTGACACCTGACCCGGCTATTCTTGACTACGATATTGGATTCTCCCTGTGGCATATCCTGACTCTCGGTTCTGACCTGGCTATTCCTGACTACGATATTGGATTCTCCCTGTGGCATATCCTGATTTTCTCGGTTCTGACACAGCCTGCCTGACACCGTTTCCATCCTACCGCTTCACTGGTTGCTCCCTCTGAGGACCGCGACCTGCGTGTCTCCTGCAGCTAAGACCATACTTCCTTGCGGGGGTTCCTGGCGAAGACCTGGGACACGTTAGACTCCGCGCCTCTTTGGTGAATAGTGCTAAAACCAGTAAGCAGAATATTCTGAGTTTGTGACAGTGTATATATTAAAATATACTGTGCAATAAAATAAATAAAATATAAAATTATATTAAAAAAATAAAATAAAATAAAAATAAAAAAGCATATGTGCATGTCTGTGTGGATATGTGTGTTTATATGGAGGTGTATGTATAATAAATATTTTTTTTTAAAAAGTTTATGTCTGATATATATGTATGTATTATTTTTTTTTCCATTTTTCAGCCTTGCATTTGGTATCATGTCTGGATTTTAACCTCTGTCCATTTTTAGTACAGCAGATTCCACTGGGACAGGACATCTTTCGGACATCACACCAGGGCATCACAGTGGCTCAAGTGATGCGGACTGCTAGGACCAGCGCCCTACAGTGGGTTGTACGTGAGATCTGCGAAGTGCCACTGGTGAGTATGGCGCACCTTCTACTTTGCAGTACTACTAATGCCAGGCTTTATTCAGTGACTGTTTACAACTCTTCCATTTTCTCCGAGGTCCTTCTGCATGGTTGGTGGTTAGGATACACTCAGAATGTTAGCAGGATAACGGTGAGACTACATAATGCAGTCGCACAGCTCGACACACAGGATGGGGACGGGGATAAGTTGGAAATGACGTCCCTAAGGGGTAATGTCTGGGTGGTGACTTATCAGTCCTACCACATTGGTTACCGGCTCTTAATTTTTAACAGCGGCCTCCACTGCACGCGGGACCCACATCAGGCTAGAACATGCGTAGCTCTCTCCATATGAGAAGCCATGATTTATCATTGGAGAAGAATTGTATAATGTCCATATGACAATCGCTTTTGGGTAAGCTCGCATATAACCCTGCCTTTCAACGGGGTTTTGACAGATAAAGAAATAAGGTTACCATTGCAGAGTTCAAACTGAATCACCATGCCTACTGGCATGGTGGCTATGTCTCTCACGCTGCTTGGCATGCCTAGTCATGGGTTAAACATGGGTGAAATATATATATAAATATATATATATATATATATATATATATATATATATATATGTACATACATATATATATATATATGTACATATATGTACATATATATATATATATATATATATATATATATATATATATATATATAACATGCAAACAGAGATATATATGATGGCGCTAATTACCACAGCGTAAATATAATTTTGGATAAACAACTGGTATAGATAGTATATAAAGTCCAGTATTAGAGGATCAGTCCCAAACAACAACACTTAGCTCAGTTAAGAGCGGCAGCCTCAGGATACTTGTGGCCAGATGGTTAATCCGGATAACGAAAATGCTGCAACAAAAAAAACAAGTAGGGCGCCCCAGTGTGTATTATCACAAATATGGTGTTGGGAAAATGTAATAACTGCGTACCGTAAGGATGTATTCAAGAAGTATAGATCATATGGAGGTTTCCTCTTCAGAGGTAGTCCCTCTCAATCTCCATCAGACATAACGACAATGTAGAAAAACAGAACAAAAAATAACATAGTGCAGTATTGTTATGTATAAAAACTGCACCAGAACCCAAAGATAGTCCTCCACCAGGAGACAAAGTGTTAAAATAGGTAGCAAACCCAAAGGTGAAGCACACATGTGCAATATGCAACCCTAGGTAAATAAAAACTGCGTACCAGATAGTCAAAAGACCATGAATTTCCTTGGACCATGTAAAAGATCAAGCCATTCCTCTATCACAACCCCATCCAGTAGCGGAAATGAACAAGATTGAACAGAAAAAATGCAATGTAAAAATATAATCAATTTATTTAAAATTGAATAGCACAGTAGTGACTCACATAATGTAACCACAATAGCGCTGGTAGATGTCACCGCTCAATGCGTTTCATCCCGGTGCAACGGGACTTCCTCAGGAGCAACAGCATATAACATAACACATCCATAGTGCCGTTTATATAGCAAACGGCCGCGCCATCTTGGCGCGTGCGCAGAGGCCGCCAGTCTCCGCGCATGCGCGACAATAACCTTATTGAAAAAGGACAAAACAGACACTCCGTATACCGGAGAAAACTATGTAAAACAAGCATACAACGATATTTAGGACATTAGAAAAAGATGTAACCTACCTAGAAAAATCCATATATCCAGCCTCATAGTGACTAGATTATCTGATGTGATACACTCTATAATCTATAAGTGGAGTTAGTATGGTGCCTGCCATATAGTATATATGGAGTACCAATAGTGCTATAAGTACCAAATCTATAAGACATGTATACTTTATATAATATATGGCAAAAATGGGGCAATAATACTAATGATATTAAGGTGATGTATAACCAAGTGATATGTATTATTAAATAAACAAAACCTTCCATATGAAGGTGATTATTACTCCATATGAAGGTGCATAAAGTGCAATATATATGAAACATACACTGTAACATAAAACAATTGAGATGTGTCACAGAACTATAGTTGGATTTCAATAACCAAACATATACATACCAACTATATCATGCAATATATAAAAATGTACATTTAAAAGCATACAGTATTAATAAAAACATACAGTGTTATTAAAAACAATTAGTGTTTATAAAAAGGGGGCTATCTCATAGTTCTCATTTAAACCATTGGGTATCAGGGTACCTAATTGGAAGATCCAAAACATTTCCCGTTGGGAAAGTTTACGTTGTAGATCACCTCCCCTTGAGTTTAATGATACCTTTTCTAGGGCCATAAACTTCAGATATTTAGGATCACTACTATGTTTATATAGAAAATGTCTAGATACAGAGTGACTTTGTACTTCGTTTTTAATGTTACGGATATGTTCCTGAATGCGCAATTTAAATGGGCGTTTGGTTTTGCCCACATATTTAAAGTTACATGAACATTCTAGCATATAAATAACTGATGTTGCTAAACAATCTATCCATTGTTTAACCTTGAATTGTCTACTATTATCGTGATTATAGAAAAAGGATTTGGTTGTATTCATGTACTTACAAACATTACAGTGAGTACACCTCACTGAACCTACAATATTAGTTAATTAACCAGAAGGCTTTTTTTATCAGGTTATTATTCAAAAGCAAACTCGGGGCAATCAAATCCTTCACATTCTGATTTTTACGGAATATCAAGGTAGGTTTCTCTGGGAGAATCTTCGATAATATTGGGTCTCTTAGTAATATCCCCCAATGTTTGTTCAATGTTGATTTAACCAAATTCTCACCACTATTAAATTCTGTAATAAACGGTACCATATCCTTTTTGTCACATTTCACTGTGTATTGTAGTGTATCAATCCGATCCCTATTCCTAATTTTATCAGTAGACTCATTTAACAATTGATGTGGATATCCCTTTTTTTTATTTAAAATGGTCCAAATACACATCAAGTTGTTCCTCAAAATCCATATTCTGACTACAGTTTCTCTTTATTCTATTAAACTGAGAAAACGGGATGTTATCTTTCCATTTCTTTTGGTGGCAACTTTTATAGTGTAGATAGCTATTAGTATCCACCTTTTTTATAAAGTTTTTGGTAATTACTTTCGTATCACTTGATGCTAAAATTAGGTCCAGATATTCAACCTGTATTCTATCAATGTTGGCAGTAAACTTAAGATTGTATTCGTTGTTGCCAATATACTGCATAAATTTCTCAAATTCCTCACAGGTACCATTCCAAACTAACAATACATCATCAATGTATCGTTTGTATAATTTAATTTTATCTAGAAAGGGATTATGATGGTAAATATACTTTGCCTCCCAACTACCCATATGTAAATTGGCAAAACTAGGTGCGAAGGTAGTTCCCATCGCCGTCCCCCAAATTTAGAGGTAAAAGTTATCCAGGAAACAGAAATAATTATGGGAAAGAATATAGCGAATTAAATCACAGATGAAGTTCTTATGTTCCACTGTAATGGAACCATCCTGATCTAAAAATTCCCTACATGACTCAATCCCCTTCTCATGTTGTATAGAAGTATAGAGGGATTGTACATCAATCATAACCCAGTAGAAAGAGGAGGCATCCCAAACAAAATTTTGTAGTATCTGAAGGACACTATTAGTGTCCTTCAAATATGACTCAAGAGTACCTACATAGTTCTTTAAGAAGAAATCCACATATTTTGATGAGTTACATGTTAAGGAGTCAATACCCGATATTATCGGTCTCCCCGGTGGTTGTTTTAAATCCTTATGTATTTTAGGGAGATAGTAAAAGGTGGGAATAGTAGGGCTGGATGTATACAAAAACTGGAATTCATCTTTATTTAAGATGTTTGTATAAAGGCCTTTTGATAATAGCTCCCGTAATCCAGTAACAAAATCCTGGGTGGGATCTCGTTCCAAACGTACATACGCTGTTTGATACCCCCAAGAGTCTATTAGCTTCCATCACGTAATCCAAACGATCAAGGATAACTATGCCCCCTCCCTTATCAGCCTGTTTTATAACAATACTGTTATTTGATTGTAGTTCCTTTAATGCTATTTTCTCATGTGTGGTCAAATTACCTTAAGACTTAGGGCTATATTTACTAAGCTGCGGGTTTGAAAAAGTGGGGATGTTGCCTATAGCAACCAATCAGATTCTAGCTTTCATTTATTTAGTACCTTCTACAAAATGATAGCTAGAATCTGATTGGTTGCTATAGGCAACATCCCCACTTTTTCAAACCCGCAGCTTAGTAAATATAGCCCTTAGTCTTTATTTCTGAATGGCATAGGTCTTGGATGACCAAATCCTGAAAAACGTGTATGTGATTGCTTTTTGACTCTATGGGATAAAATTTGGATGTTAACTTTAAACCAGATTTAGATGACGATTCAAAATTTTGGATACATGCTGTATCCTTCTTTGCAAAGTGCCTTTTAAGTGTCAATTTACGTACAAATTTATGTACGTCTACATACATCTGAAATTTATTAGGATATTTAGTGGGAGCGAAAGATAGCCCTTTATTCAGTACTGAGACTTCTGATCTAGATAATTCATGTTGGGAAAGATTAAAAATCCCCTTAGTTTTCAAGGTGTCAATAGATTTTAAAGGAACCTTCTTTTGTGAGTTTTGGATTCCCCCTCGTTTTCCTCGTCGTCGGTATATCTCCTTTTTAAAGGGGAGGCTACCCTTGTACTCTCCTTGAAATGGGCCTTGTGATGCAATACTCTCTCTCGTTTCGACGGACCCGGGGATAAAAAATCATTCGTGTCACTATCTGAAACGGACAGAGTAGAAAATCTATTCCTAAGTATAGGTTTAAAATGAACCTGTTTATTCATCTTTTAACTGGATTGGGTAGGTTCTCTTCTCATTGGGACCTTCCCAATATGTATGTACATATACATATACAAATATATATATATATATATATATATATATATATATGTGTACATATATATAGAGACACACACACATATATATATATATAAGTTAACCCGTGCATGATACTAATGCATTCTAGTCAAATCAAGCTACTTAAAGTGTTAAAAAGGTTCTTGTCATGCATCTGGACCATTGCCCAGGCCTCAACCACCAACCACTCCCCACTGTCACCCCCGGCAACCACCAACCACTCCCAACTGTCACTTCTCCTTCGAGAAATTTATATATTTTTTTTTCTTTATAAACACTTTTAACAATTAACAAATTAAATTAACAAATTAAAAACATTTTAGTATACCGAATTTCAGCCCTCTCTGAATTTTTTTTTCCACACACACTTAGAATTTAGTAGGTCAGTGTATAACTCCGCCCAGCAGGTGGCGCTGCAGCTTGGTTTTATTTTTTCCACACTCACACAGACAGACTAACACACGCCACTAGACATTTATATTATAGATATATACATGTATATATACACACATATATATATATATGTGCATATATATATATATATATATATATATATATACACGTATATATGTATACACACGTGTATGTATATATATATATATATATATATATATATATATATATATATATATATATATTTACACACACACATATGTACACCCTCAAATTAAAGCTAAAAGTCTGCAGTTAAAGCACATCTTGTTTGTGTCATCTCAAATCCATTGTGGTGGTGTATAGAGCCCAAAATATGAGAATTGTGTCGATGTTCCAATATTTATGGACTTGACTGTATTTTTTATATATATATATATATATATATATATATATATATATATATATTGTAACAAAGGGAGGCATTTAACAGAGTAATACATTGGTACAGTTATGCACCAAGATTGATGATAAAGTCAAAGTCTTATGTAGGGGTGTGCACAATTTTAGTGTTTTGGGTTTTGGGTTCTGATTGGCTTGAGGTTTTGGGTTCTGATTTCTTTTGCCAAAACACCCCATGAAAGGTTTTGGTTCTGATTTTGGGCTTTGGGTTCTGATTTTTTTTTAAAAATCATAAAAGGTGCTAAAATCCATATTTTTGTTTTTTTTTTCACTCCTACACTATTGTTAACCTCAATAACATTCATGTCCACTAATTTCCAGGCTATTCTGAACACCTCACACCTCACAATATTGTTTTTAGTCCAAAAGGTTGCACCGAGGTAGCTGGATGTCTAAGCTAAGCGACACAAGTGGGCAGCACAAACACGTGGCCCATCTAGAAGTGGCACTGCAGTTGCCGACAGGATGGCAGTTTGCAAGAGTTTGCTAGAGGTGCAAGATGGAATTGTCCTTGGGCCCTCCCACCCATCCTGATGTTGTTGAAATAGGACATTCGCACTTTAACAAACCAATCAGGAACAGTGAACGTAGTTTAATCTCTGGTACTAATATTTCTGGACTGCAGGAACAGTGAACGTAGTTTAATCTTTGGTACTAATAATTTTGGACTGCAGGACCAGTGAACGTAGTTTAATCTCTGGTACTAATATTTCTGGACTGCAGGAACAGTGAACGTTTTTTAATCTCTGGTACTTATATTTCTAGACTGCAGGAACAGTGAACGTATTAAAATATTGCAGTACTAATATTTCTGGACTGCAGGAACAGTGATTGTATTTATATATTGCAGCACTAATATTTCTTGACTGCAGGAACAGTGAACGTATTTATATATTGCAGTCAGGGCCGGACTGGCCATCTGGCACTTCTGGCAAATGCCAGAAGGGCCGATGGGCAGATGGGCCGGTCCGGTCCCTGGCAGTCGGTGCATGGTGTACTGACAGCGTACACCATGCACTGACACAGCGTGCATTGACAGCCTGGTGGCTGGCTCCTCCCCAGGAACCAGCCACCAGATCACATGGGCAGCGTTGCGCGCTATACTGTCGAGTCGGCACACAGAAAGCTGGAAAAGGGGGAAGAGAATGGCACACAGAAAGCAGAAAAAGGGGGAAGAGAATGGCACACAGAAAGCAGGAAAAGGGGGAAGAGAATGGCACACAGAAAGCTGGAAAAGGGGGAAGAGAATGGCACACAGAAAGCAGGAAAAGGGGGAAGAGAATGGCACACAGAAAGCAGAAAAAGGGGGAAGAGAATGGCACACAGAAAGCAGAAAAAGAGGAAAGAGAATGGCACACAGAAAGCTGGAAAAGGGGGAAGAGAATGGCACACAGAAAGCAGAAAAAGGGGGAAGAGAATGGCACACAGAAAGCAGGAAAAGGGGGAAGAGAATGGCACACAGAAAGCTGGAAAAGGGGGAAGAGAATGGCACACAGAAAGCAGGAAAAGGGGGAAGAGAATGGCACACAGAAAGCAGGAAAAGGGGGAAGAGAATGGCACACAGAAAGCAGAAAAAGGGGGAAGAGAATGGCACACAGAAAGCAGAAAAGGAGGGAAGAGAATGGCACACAGAAAGCTGGAAAAGGGGGAAGAGAATGGCACACAGAAAGCAGGGAAAGAGGGAAGAGAATGGCACACAGAAAGCTGGAAAAGGGGGAAGAGAATGGCACACAGAAAGCAGGAAAAGGGGGAAGAGAATGGCACACAGAAAGCATGAAAAGGGGGAAGAGAATGGCACACAGAAAGCAGAAAAAGGGGGAAGAGAATGGCACACAGAAAGCAGAAAAGGAGGGAAGAGAATGGCACACAGAAAGCTGGAAAAGGGGGAAGAGAATGGCACACAGAAAGCAGGGAAAGAGGGAAGAGAATGGCACACAGAAAGCTGGAAAAGGGGGAAGAGAATGGCACACAGAAAGCTGAAAAAGGGGGAAGAGAATGGCACACAGAAAGCAGGAAAAGAGGGAAGAGAATGGCACACAGAAAGCTGGAAAAGAGGGAAGAGAATGGAACACAGAAAGCAGGAAAAGGGGGAAGAGAATGGCACACAGAAAGCAGGAAAAGGGGAAAGAGAATGGCACACAGAAAGCAGGAAAAGGGGGAAGAGAATGGCACACAGAAAGCAGGAAAAGGGGGAAGATAATGGCACACAAAGCAGGAAAAGAGGGAAGAGAATGGCAGACAGAAAGCAGGAAAAGGGGGAAGAGAATGGCACACAGAAAGCAGGAAAAGGGGGAAGAGAATGGCACACAGAAAGCATGAAAAGGGGGAAGAGAATGGCACACAGAAAGCTGGAAAAGGGGGAAGAGAATGGCACACAGAAAGCAGGGGGGGGGGAGAAAAGTGAGGATGCCACACAGGGGGGAGGGGGGGGGCTGTATATTCCTACTGGATATTTATATAACCTCACATTTTATGCAAATGTAATTTAGTGTTGTTAATATGTTTACTTTGTGGCATAATATGATTTGGGGCACTACTGTATGGCATAATATGATTTGGGGCACTACTGTATGGCATAATATGATTTGGGGGCACTACTGTATGGCATAATATGATTTGGGGGCACTATTGAGGTATAATATTAACCGGGGGCAGTATTGTGGTATAAAATAATTTGGGGGCACTATTGTACGAACTGGGGCACTATTGTGGCATAATATGATTTGGGGGCTATTAATTGAAAGTGGGGCCGTTTGGGGAAAAAATAACGTCTATTTATTAAATGTGAATAGGAATTATTTAATGGCATTGATGTTTGGGGGAAATAGGTATATTTCTTAAACGTAAATGCGATTTAATTTATTGCTGGGGTTGTTTAGAGGGAGGTATATAGGTTTATTTATTAAACGTGAATACTACAATTTTAAGGCTGAGGCTGGAGGGAGGCCTAATTATAAAACATGGGTTGCATTGATTAAACACCAGGGCTGGTTGGAGGTTTCTAAATTACTTGTACCCATTTTTTTTTTCCAAATAGGGCCTCCAGCATTCGAGGATCCAGACAAGCAGCAACTAAAGACACCAGCAGCCACAGGTGGTGTAAGTGACAAGAACACAGGTGGGGAAGTCCCGAATTTTGATGACTGTCTCGTTTCGTGAGATTTGATCAGACTACAAGGACAGTTGGGAGGTAAGTCCCACTTCACACTGTTCTGCTTGTGAAGGCAAAGCTGCGGGCACCTAACAGTATTGCACACAGTATTGCTTGTGTATTTGTCTAACATTGTGTCTAATATGATAACCATGTTACATAATAGGGGCCCCCTGTCTTAAATAACCCAGGCCCCCCGAGCGTTAATCCAGCTCTGGTTAGCAGGAGGAATCTGATAGTTGCTCCCAGTCCCTGGACAGGACACAGCCTGCAGAGCAAGCCGAGGAGCTCTAGGTCTCACAAGATTTGGTAATATTGTGAGACTAAGAGCTTCCCTGTTCACTCTACAGGAAGTTCCCACCCTGATGGATGTCAGCAGCATAGATAAGTACAGTGGGCTGGGGGTGTCATAATGTGCCTGGGGGGATGGCGTGATGTGGCTGGGAGGGCATGATAAATGTAATGTTTTATTATAATGTATGTATCAATGCCCCATGTTGGCCACGCCCTTTTTGGCGCCGCCGCTGCGCGACGGCTCACGATTTTTTTCCTTCTGGACCTGAGGTGGGCCTGTGTACTTTAAATGCCAGGGCTGATTTTTAGTCCCAGTCCAGCCCTGTTTGCAGTACTAATATTTCTTGACTGCAGGAACAGTGAACCTATTTTAATATTGCAGTACTAATATTTCTGGACTGAAAGAACAGTGAACGTATTTTAATTTTGCAGTACTAATATTTCTGGACTGCAAGAACAGTGAATGTAGGTAAATATTGCAGTACTAATATTTCTGGAATGCAAGAACAGTGAACGTATTTTAATTTTGCAGTACTAATATTTCTAGACTGCAAGAACAGTGAACGTATTTTAATTTTGCAGTACTAATATTTCTGGACTGCAAGAACAGTGAACATAGGTAAATATTGCAGTACTAATATTTCTGGACTGCAAGAACAGTGAATGTAGGTAAATATTGCAGTACTAATATTTCTGGAATGCAAGAACAGTGAACGTATTTTAATTTTACAGTACTAATATTTCTGGACTGCAAGAACAGTGAACGTATTTTAATTTTACAGTACTAATATTTCTGGACTGCAAGAACAGTGAACGTATTTTAATTTTGCAGTACTAATATTTCTGGACTGCAAGAACAGTGAACGTAGGTAAATATTGCAGTACTAATATTTCTGGACTGCAAGAATATATTGCACTAGAATTTTTTTTATTCTTTTTAAAAAAAAATTATGATTTTTTAAAAATGTTAAAATAACTATGGACTTAGCAGAACAAAGCACAGGACACAGCACCACTGGACTCAGCAGGACAGAGCACAGGACAAAAGCACCACTGGACTCAGCAGGACAGAGCACTGGCCAAAGCACCACTGGACCCAGCAGGACAGAGCACAGGACAAATGCACCACTGGACTGATCAGCAGGACAGAGCACAGGACAAACTAACCACTGGATTAAGCAGGACAGAGTGACAGGACACAGGACACAGGAGCACCACTACAAACTACAACCTCCCTCTTCCCTGATCTGAGCCCGAATGAAGATGGCGGCCGCAAGCGGTGAATTTATGCAATCCAAATCTCGCGAGATCCGAAGCGAGACTCGAACGTCATAGCCTCGGTTTGATTTTTTTTGGCCGCCGGAAATACCCGAACAGTGCTTGGATCCGGTCGGATCCGCGCTGTTCGGGTGGGCTCGGATTAGCGCAATCAGAGCCCGCTCATCTCTAGTCTTATGTACAAACAATAGTTTAAAGTTTGGTTAACTCACATGGTTTGGAAGCTCCTTCCTCATAGCAAACAGACACTAGTTGTCTGTTAGTGCCAACAGAAGCATTGGTGGGAATTCCTCTTAAATGAAAGGTGGGTGTGTCACCTGCCCATCAAGCTAGGCCTGTGGGAGGAGTGTCAGGTATAAAACCCAGCTTGTTTCATTGTTCAGTGAGACCAACGCTGGGGAAGCTGGCTGGACCTTAGAGAGCTGGTCTATGTCTAGCTAGCGTGTAGGGTCTCCATAATTGCTGTGAAATTCATACGGTGTCCAATACATTTTTCTATGCTGACAATAAATCTGCATAAAAGAAGAAGTTGTTTGCGTGTGCTTCAACAGTAGCGGGCTCTTGCAACAAGTGGTGTCAGGAGTGGGATACTCTGGGAAGCAAGTTTCCGCTACCCAACCCAGACTTCATCATGGAGGAAGTACTGAGAACCCTCGAGAATGTGGCTGTCACGGGCACTAGGAGTTGCTACCCGAGTTTCACCAGATGGTACTCTGCTGGAGAGGCGGGGATATGGCACGCACCTCAAAGCAGGCAGGTGAATGATTGGAGCGACACAACAGCAGGAGAGTAGAGATAGTCTGAGGCAATCAACGACTTGGAGTTGTAAACTGGAAACTGGAGATAATGTAGACACGAGGAGTGGACGTGGATCGGTGATGATAGGTAGAGGAGGAGTCAGTGGTCTGCGTACAGCAAGTTGTACCACTGCTCTGATGGGAAGAATAGGATTGGTGCAGGTAGGTAGCAGGGTAGTCGGTGGTCTGCGAGTAGCAAGTTGTACCACCGCTGCGATAGGAGGACTTGTCCAGGTGCAGGTATGTAGCAGGGAAGTCAGTGGTCTGCGTGCAGCAAGTTGTACCACTGCTGTGGAGGGAGTGATGGCTTGTCCAGGTGCAGGAGAGTGAAGTTGAAAGGCAAACTGTGGCTGTATGGGAACAGCGCGAGTAGAGCAATGTCTTGGAAGGCACAATGAATAGTCTGTATATATAGTTGGTGCCTTGCAGTGGGGAGAAGCTGATCACAGCAGATTATGCACAATGACGCCAAGTAGTAGCGTGAGTAGATAACGAGCTTGAGTGACAGCTAGTCCTAACTGGAGCAATGTGGAAACACAGTCTATATGGGTACCTGTACCCTGCGCAACAAACAACAATGGATGCAACTGGTATGTGAGTAGAATAGATAATAGTCAATGGTTAGTAACGCATACCCAGTTGTGTAGATCCGGAATCAGCTGGGAGGTGAAGCGTTGTAGCGGTATAGGAACCGCCGCTGAGTTGGGCAGGGAAGCAGCGTGGAAGCTGTAACACGATCAGCAGGGTGTCAGCGTTGGAACGGTCAGAGGACCGCTGCTGAGTGGAGCCAGGAGTAGCGTGGAAGCTGTGACACGATCAGCGGGATGATAGTGTTGTAGCGGTATGGGAACCGCCGCTGAGTTGAACAAGGGAGCAGCGTGGAAGCTGTGACACGATCAGCGGGATGATGGTGTTGTAGCGGTATGGGAACCGCCGCTGAGTTGAACAAGGGAGCAGCGTGGAAGCTGTAGTAAGAACAATCTGCACACAGTTTGGAAACTGTACAACGAGTAAAGCTGGAAGCAGTTTGGGATCTGCAAACACCTATAGAAGTTCACTGGGAATGAGACTTCAAGATCAGGTCCCTACCTAGGGTTGCAGGTGCCTCAAATAGGGTGAGGTGATTGATCTGTCACTCACCTCCATGGACAGGTGAAGCTACTAGCGAGACCTGCGCATGCACAGATGGCAGGATAGCGAGCGGCCACGATTCCACACAGGGTGTAGGTAGAAAAGATGGGGGACCTCGCACCAGAGTAGAGGCACTCACGGTCCGGTGAGTGACAGTGGCCGATGCGCAGCAAGAGCAGCAAGCTCAGATGCTACGAGTCGCCAAAGCACAGGTGGAAAACACAAGGCTGTTAAGGGAAGAGTTAAGCCAGGTAAGGCTTGACAGAAATGAACCACCTGGTCCGGTTCTACAGAAAATGTCACCAGCTGATGACGTAGAAGCATATCTGGTGTCCTTTGAGAGACTTGCAAAAAGGGCAAAATGGCATCCTAAAGATTGGGCTGAGAGGCTGGTGCCATATCTGACTGGTGAAGCTCAGCAAGCTTATATGGATCTACATGAGGACCGGGCCTCTGATTATTTGTGTTTAAAGTCTGAGATATTGGCTTGCATTGGGGTTTCCGGGCCAGGAGGAGCCCAGCACTATCACCAATGGCGCTATGATAAAGAAAAGCCAGTCAGAGCGCAATTGGCTGAGCTTTCTAAAAGTTTAAAGAAATGGCTGCAGGGTGAGGAGAATTCGCCTTCTTTGATTATCGAAGTTCTGGCCATAGATCACTGCATCCAGGGGCTGAACCACGATTTGCAAAGGTGGGTTCTGCAATCAGACCCACAAACTTATGAAGAGCTTGCCACAGTGGTAGAGAGGTTTTGTGCGCTACAGCAAATGACTAAAGAGCCTGCATTTGTGCCAAGGCCATTGGCACACCAAATGCCAGGTTTGACAATACTTGCTACAGAGCCCAATGGCAAACCTGCTACGGACAGAGGGCCAGTTACAAAGGTGTCTAATCTAAAGTGCTTTGAATGTGGTGAGCCAGGCCACTTTAAGGCAGAGTGTCCTAAACTACCGGAACCCATGGACTGCTCCGTGGCACATATTGGACTAGCTTTCCCAAGCTCTTTTACCATGAGTCCCACATCAGGAAGTCCATGTTTGTTCCGGGTGATGTGGCTAATCAACCAAAACCTTGTCCTGGCCTTGGTTGACTCAGGGAGTAAACTTTCATTGGTTTCCAGCTCTGCCTTAATCAAAACCATAACTACTCGGTTGCCCAAGTTGAAGGTTCTTTGTGTACATGGGACGACAGAAGAGTATTAAAAGATACTACTACCAGTCACACTCAAAGACAAAACCATTATGGTGGTAGCTGCCATAACACCTAAACCCCCATATCCACTCATTTTGGGACGAGACTTCCCACTGTTTAATGAGGTCCTCGGTGAGCAGGTGCGGCAAACGGATGCAATGGTCGGAAGCCCGGTCTTAAAGGAACCGCCTAGGAATCCACAACATCTGGACATAGGTCTTTTGGAACCACCAAACTGGAATGCCATCCTGGTAGTCGAAGCAGGAGTTCCACAAAAGCATCCACCTGCATGGAAACATGGACAGTCCAAACTAGCATTGGCTGGTGAGAGTGCACTTTAATAACAGATCATGCACCACTGTGATGGATGCAGAACAACCGGGAGGTAAATTCCAGGGTAACCCACTGGTTCTTGGCACTGCAACCTTTCAAGTTCTCAGTAGAACATAGACCTGGAATTCTGCACAAGAATGCAGATGTATTATCACGAAAATATGCGCTCCTCGCGAAGTCCGCATCCCCCTACTTGGAGAAGCTAGGAGGAGGGATAGGCAACAAAGGGAGACATTTAGCTGACAATATGCAGAGAAAGCGTGCAAGCAGAGTAAAACATTGGTGCAGTTATGCACCTAGAATGATGATAAACCAGGCAAAGACTTATGTGTAACAAACAATATTTTGGTTAACTCACATGGTTTGGAAGCTCTTTCCTCATAGCAAACAGACAGGGTGTGTCTGTTAGTGCAAACAGAAGCATTGGTGGGAGTTTCCTCTTAAAGGGAAGGTGGGTGTGTAACCTGCCCATCAAGCTTGGCCTGTGGGATGAGTGTCAGGTATAAAACCCAGCTTGTTTCATTGTTCAGTGAGACCAACGCTGGGGAAGCTGGCTGGTCCTTAGAGAGCTGGTCTATGTCTAGCTAGCGTGTAGGGTCTCCATAATTGCTGTGAAATTCATATGGTGTCAAACAAGTTTTTCCATCCCGACAATAAAGCTACATAAAAGAAGTTGTTCGCGTGTGCTTCAGCAGTAGCGGGCTCTTTCCACAATATATGTGTATATATATATATATATATATATATATATATATATTGGAACACAAAAAGACAGGGGGCGCCAACATAGTGCATTACAATAATTTAAAAATGCAGTTACAACTCCAAAGATAGGTTTTATCCGTACCAAATGGTGGTAGACTGATAGCCAAATAGAATATAGTTCTTGCTAGAAACACTGGAAATCTGTACCAAGCCTGGATGGCAGATGGAACCTTCCAATACGATGAAATGATGATCAGAAAGCACCTGTGAACTTAAATATAGCCACAATAGTGTGATACCATAACATTAGGGACTACAACATCTCAAGGCAAATTCAGATTTAATAGCAGCAGATGGAAGCAAAGCTTCTAAGTAAAATCAATGCCCGTACATAAAATAAGTAAAAACAAGCTTATCTGCGCCCGTTACACAGCCGTAGAGGGTTCCAGCCGGCACCACCTCCAACATCCGACAGTGACCACGGGAAGCAGTAAGGTAAGTAAGAACGAACTCTCCGACGCGTTTCGTCTTATCAATAAGACTTTTTCAAGGAGTAATAACAACAGCATGACTGCGGAATCCTAAATACTCAGGTCCTCTTAACGAGAGCCAATCCTGGTGCAGTGCCAAATCAGAGGGTGGAAATCTCCTAGATCCGATACGTCATATCCGGTTTTGTCACTTCCGGTATCGGAGATATTACAACACCCGGACCACAGGAAATGAAGAATAAAGTCCGATATGTCACATCCGGTTTTAACGTTTCCATAGCAACCCGAAAAAGGTGACAGTATATAAATATTTACATCACAAGGTACAAAAATCTGGACCCAACGCCCAGTACATACATAATATACAGGATATACAGAGGACCATTAACATGGAAAAATATACTACCTAATACAACAAATTATTAGTTAGATAGACATATACATGTAAGGGAATTACCTAAAAGGAAAGAAACCAATATTAGTGATCTCATATACAATGTAATTTACACTAAAAAGGAGGCCATCTCAAATGCCTCATTAAGACCTTTGGGTGCCATAGTATCCAATCTATATACCCAATACATCTCTCTACAGGTAAGTCTTTTAGCTAAATCACCACCTCGTGATCCCAACACCACATGCTCAATCCCTTTAAATTTAAGACCACTGGGATCAGCATTTTGACAAAAAATAAAGTGTCTAGAAACTGTGTGTAGGTCTGATCTATTTTTTATAGCCCTAACATGCTCCTGAAGACGAAGCTTAAGAGCTCTCTTAGTCTTGCCTATATAGACCTTGCCACAAGGGCATTCTAATTGATAAACTACTGACGTCGTACGGCAATCAATGCGATCATTAATGTTATATTCCTTCTGATGTAATGAATCATAAAAAACTTTATTAAGCGGAGAAGTAAATTTACACATATTGCAGCTGTTACATTTGAAGAAACCTTTACCCAGGTTCTTCAAAAAAGTACCCTTATTAGTCTTGACCTCTTTTAATTGACTAGGTGCCAACATAGATTTCAGATTTCTAGTTTTCTTAAAAATGATATCTGGTTTTGACGGAACCACAGATCCCAAAATAGGATCCATACGGATCAACTTCCAATGTTTATTTAGAACAGATTTTATTTTCCTCTCATCTTTGCTATATTCTGTAATGAACGGAACACTATCTTTACACCTCTCCTGATTTTTGTTCTTATAAACTAACATTTCTTTTCTATCCATATCAGTTATTTTAGTTAATGCATTTGTAATAATCGAATCAGGATATCCTCTCTCCCTAAATCTATCAGTGAAAATAAGGGATTGTTCCCTAAAAGATTTGTCATCTGAGCAATTGCGTTTAATACGATTAAACTGTGATTTGGGAATATTGTCCTTCCATTTCATAAGATGACAACTGTCATAATGTAGGTAACTATTTATGTCAACCTCTTTAATGAAGGTTTTTGTATGAATCTCTGAACCTTCACTTTCTAGAACTAGATCTAAATATTCTATATTGTTATCATTAATCTTAGATGTAAACCTCAGATTGAAATCGTTGTCATTTATATAACACAGAAAGTTTTCCAGAGGTTGAAGAGGACCATCCCAGATTAGAATAATATCGTCTATGTATCTACGATAGAAAATAATATACGTAGAAAAAGGGTTACTCTCGCCATGAATAAATTTGGATTCCCATCTCCCCATTAACAAATTGGCGAAACTGGGGGCAAATGTAGTCCCCATCGCCGTCCCGCATATTTGCAGGTAGAAATTTTCCAAAAAGCTGAAATAATTCCGGGATAGGATAAATCCAATCATTTTACAGATGAAGTTCTTATGTCCATCAGTTAAATTCCCATCTAGCTGAAGATAATAATTCACAGCTTCTATTCCTCTAGCATGGTAGATGGAAGTGTACAATGCTTGTACATCTATTGTTACCCATTTAAAACTAGATTTCCATTCTATGTTACCTAAAAGTTGTAATAAGGAGGTAGAGTCCTTCAAATATGCGGGTAAAGTAACCACATATTGTTTAATAAATGAATCTACATACTGTGATACATGTGACGTAAGGGAACCAATCCCCGCTATAATAGGTCTCCCCGGGGGTTTATCAAGGGATTTATGCACTTTCGGCAAATAATAGAAAATGGGAATGACAGGTGACTCCTGAAGAAGAAATAAATACTCATCTCGAGTTATTATATTATCACTAAGTGCCTCATATAACATTGGCTTCAGCTCCTCCACAAACTTAACTGTGGGATCTTGTTCTAACTTTTTATAAGAAGTTTCATCATTCAATAATCGCATAGCTTCCACAATATAGTCATCCCTATTTAAAATCACAATCCCTCCCCCCTTATCAGCCTGCTTTATGACTATCTTGTCATTTTCCATTAAACCATCTAATGCTTTTTTCTCAGAAAAGGAAATATTCCTTTTAAATTTCATTGTAACGTTAGTTTGGCAGAGATCCTTCTTAACTAACTGAAAAAATGTGTCTACGTTGCTACCTTTAGATTCAAGGGGATAGAATTTAGAAGGCAATTTTAAGCCAGATGTTGATACTTTACAGTTTTCAATTTCCGAGATGTTTACATCTTTTTTCAAAAAATGTCTTTTAAGCGTGAGTCTCCTAATAAATCTATTCAGATCCAAAAATAAATGAAAATCATTAGACACACTAGTAGGTGCAAAGGAAAGACCTCTACTAAGTAATTGAAGCTCATCTTGGGTAAGGTTACAATCAGACAAATTAAAAATACCTAATGATTTAGGGCTAAGGGGTTCTTGGCGAGCAGGGGATTTCTCTAATAGTTTCTTCTCTTTCTTTCTCTTGAATCCCCCTCGTGTCCCTCGTCTTCTATATATCTCCTTTTCATAGGAGAAGCTATTCTTATATTTTCTCTGAGATGGAACTTGTTGTACACCGTATCTTCTTTGGGTGTTGGAGTAGGGGATAAAAAATCCTCCTCAGTACTCCAAAACCTCTCTCTCTGTAGTGGAGAAAATCTATTTCTAAGAGTTAAATATTGGGGTGGTCTTGTTCGATAGACATTTCGATGTTTTTGGGGAACATTAATCCAATCATTTCTGTCTCTAAATCTAGAGCCAAAGCTCTTTTCATCCCCTTGTACTTTTGATAGTCCCTCAGGACCTTCAACAATTTGTCTCTTAGTCCAACGATAGACTTGGTTATTAGCATAGTCTTTTTTATCTCTCGCGTATTTTCTCTCTTTCCTTTCTACCACCTCAGACTCAAGTCTATCCAATTTTTTATGTAGCACCTTCTCATTAATTTTATTGTAACCTTACCCAAGATGAGCTTCAATTACTTAGTAGAGGTCTTTCCTTTGCACCTACTAGTGTGTCTAATGATTTTCATTTATTTTTGGATCTGAATAGATTTATTAGGAGACTCACGCTTAAAAGACATTTTTTGAAAAAAGATGTAAACATCTCGGAAATTGAAAACTGTAAAGTATCAACATCTGGCTTAAAATTGCCTTCTAAATTCTATCCCCTTGAATCTAAAGGTAGCAACGTAGACACATTTTTTCAGTTAGTTAAGAAGGATCTCTGCCAAACTAACGTTACAATGAAATTTAAAAGGAATATTTCCTTTTCTGAGAAAAAAGCATTAGATGGTTTAATGGAAAATGACAAGATAGTCATAAAGCAGGCTGATAAGGGGGGAGGGATTGTGATTTTAAATAGGGATGACTATATTGTGGAAGCTATGCGATTATTGAATGATGAAACTTCTTATAAAAAGTTAGAACAAGATCCCACAGTTAAGTTTGTGGAGGAGCTGAAGCCAATGTTATATGAGGCACTTAGTGATAATATAATAACTCGAGATGAGTATTTATTTCTTCTTCAGGAGTCACCTGTCATTCCCATTTTCTATTATTTGCCGAAAGTGCATAAATCCCTTGATAAACCCCCGGGGAGACCTATTATAGCGGGGATTGGTTCCCTTACGTCACATGTATCACAGTATGTAGATTCATTTATTAAACAATATGTGGTTACTTTACCCGCATATTTGAAGGACTCTACCTCCTTATTACAACTTTTAGGTAACATAGAATGGAAATCTAGTTTTAAATGGGTAACAATAGATGTACAAGCATTGTACACTTCCATCGACCATGCTAGAGGAATAGAAGCTGTGAATTATTATCTTCAGCTAGATGGGAATTTAACTGATGGACATAAGAACTTCATCTGTAAAATGATTGGATTTATCCTATCCCGGAATTATTTCAGCTTTTTGGAAAATTTCTACCTGCAAATATGCGGGACGGCGATGGGGACTACATTTGCCCCCAGTTTCGCCAATTTGTTAATGGGGAGATGGGAATCCAAATTTATTCATGGCGAGAGTAACCCTTTTTCTACGTATATTATTTTCTATCGTAGATACATAGACGATATTATTCTAATCTGGGATGGTCCTCTTCAACCTCTGGAAAACTTTCTGTGTTATATAAATGACAACGATTTCAATCTGAGGTTTACATCTAAGATTAATGATAACAATATAGAATATTTAGATCTAGTTCTAGAAAGTGAAGGTTCAGAGATTCATACAAAAACCTTCATTAAAGAGGTTGACATAAATAGTTACCTACATTATGACAGTTGTCATCTTATGAAATGGAAGGACAATATTCCCAAATCACAGTTTAATCGTATTAAACGCAATTGCTCAGATGACAAATCTTTTAGGGAACAATCCCTTATTTTCACTGATAGATTTAGGGAGAGAGGATATCCTGATTCGATTATTACAAATGCATTAACTAAAATAACTGATATGGATAGAAAAGAAATGCTAGTTTATAAGAACAAAAATCAGGAGAGGTGTAAAGATAGTGTTCCGTTCATTACAGAATATAGCAAAGATGAGAGGAAAATAAAATCTGTTCTAAATAAACATTGGAAGTTGATCCGTATGGATCCTATTTTGGGATCTGTGGTTCCGTCAAAACCAGATATCATTTTTAAGAAAACTAGAAATCTGAAATCTATGTTGGCACCTAGTCAATTAAAAGAGGTCAAGACTAATAAGGGTACTTTTTTGAAGAACCTGGGTAAAGGTTTCTTCAAATGTAACAGCTGCAATATGTGTAAATTTACTTCTCCGCTTAATAAAGTTTTTTATGATTCATTACATCAGAAGGAATATAACATTAATGATCGCATTGATTGCCGTACGACGTCAGTAGTTTATCAATTAGAATGCCCTTGTGGCAAGGTCTATATAGGCAAGACTAAGAGAGCTCTTAAGCTTCGTCTTCAGGAGCATGTTAGGGCTATAAAAAATAGATCAGACCTACACACAGTTTCTAGACACTTTATTTTTTGTCAAAATGCTGATCCCAGTGGTCTTAAATTTAAAGGGATTGAGCATGTGGTGTTGGGATCACGAGGTGGTGATTTAGCTAAAAGACTTACCTGTAGAGAGAGTATTGGGTATATAGATTGGATACTATGGCACCCAAAGGTCTTAATGAGGCATTTGAGATGGCCTCCTTTTTAGTGTTAAATTACATTGTATATGAGATCACTAATATTGGTTTCTTTCCTTTTAGGTAATTCCCTTACATGTATATGTCTATCTAACTAATAATTTGTTGTATTAGGTAGTATATTTTTCCATGTTAATGGTCCTCTGTATATCCTGTATATTATGTATGTACTGGGCGTTGGGTCCAGATTTTTGTACCTTGTGATGTAAATATTTATATACTGTCACCTTTTTCGGGTTGCTATGGAAACGTTAAAACCGGATGTGACATATCGGACTTTATTCTTCATTTCCTGTGGTCCGGGTGTTGTAATATCTCCGATACCGGAAGTGACAAAACCGGATATGACGTATCGGATCTAGGAGATTTCCACCCTCTGATTTGGCACTGCACCAGGATTGGCTCTCGTTAAGAGGACCTGAGTATTTAGGATTCCGCAGTCATGCTGTTGTTATTACTCCTTGAAAAAGTCTTATTGATAAGACGAAACGCGTCGGAGAGTTCGTTCTTACTTACCTTACTGCTTCCCG
>NC_134407.1:109985156-109992656 GCF_038048845.1 Mixophyes fleayi
ATATATTAAAAACCCTGAACTTTTATGAATCGCACCAATAAATGTACCTGGACTGCGTAGAGGAGTTGGTCACCACAATATATATAATAAGAAAACCATCAACTTGTTTGATTCGCACCAATAAATGTACCTGGACTGCGTAGAGGAGTGGGTCACCACAATATATTAAAAACCCTGAACTTTTATGAATCGCACCAATAAATGTACCTGGGCTGCGTAGAGGAGTGGGTCACCACAATATATATAATAAGAAAACCATCAACTTGTTTGATTCGCACCAATAAATGTACCTGGACTGCGTAGAGGAGTGGGTCACCACAATATATTAAAAACCCTGAACTTTTATGAATCGCACCAATAAATGTACCTGGACTGCGTAGAGGAGTGGGTCACCACAATATATTAAAAAACCCTGAACTTTTATGAATCGCACCAATAAATGTACCTGGACTGCGTAGAGAGTGGGTCACCACGAATATATATAATAAGAAAACCATCAACTTGTTTGATTCGCACCAATAAATGTACCTGGACTGCGTAGAGGAGTGGGTCACCACAATATATTAAAAACCCTGAACTTTTATGAAATCGCACCAATAAATGTACCTGGACTGCGTAGAGGAGTGGGTCACCACAAATATATATAATAAGAAAACCATCACTTGTTTGATTCGCACCAATAAATGTACCTGGACTGCGTAGAGGAGTGGGTCACCACAATATATTAAAAACCCTGAACTTTTATGAATCGCACCAATAAATGTACCTGGACTGCGTAGAGGAGTGGGTCACCACAATATATTAAAACCCTGAACTTTTATGAATCGCACCAATAAATGTACCTGGACTGCGTAGAGGAGTGGGTCACCACAATATATATAATAAGAAAACCATCAACTTGTTTGATTCGCACCAATAAATGTACCTGGACTGCGTAGAGGAGTGGGTCACCACAATATATTAAAAACCTGAACTTTTATGAATCGCACCAATAAATGTACCTGGACTGCGTAGAGGAGTGGGTCACCACAATATATATAATAAGAAAACATCAACTTGTTTGATTTGCACCAATAAATGTACCTGGACTGCGTAGAGGAGTGGGTCACCACAATATATATAATAAGAAACCATCAACTTGTTTGATTCGCACCAATAAATGTACCTGGACTGCGTAGAGGAGTGGGTCACCACAATATATTAAAAACCCGAACTTTTATGAATCGCACCAGTAAATGTACCTGGACTGCGTAGAGGAGTGGGTCACCACAATATATATAATAAGAAAACCATCAACTTGTTTGATTCGCACCAATAATGTACCTGGACTGCGTAGAGGAGTGGGTCACCACAATATATTAAAAACCCTGAACTTTTATGAATCGCACCAATAAATGTACCTGGACTGCGTAGAGGAGTGGGTCACCACAATATATATAATAAGAAAACCATCAACTTGTTTGATTCGCACCAATAAATGTACCTGGACTGCGTAGAGGAGTGGGTCACCACAATATATTAAAAACCCTGAACTTTTATGAATCGCACCAATAAATGTACCTGGACTGCGTAGAGGAGTGGGTCACCACAATATATTAAAAAACCCTGAACTTTTATGAAATCGCACCAATAAATGTACCTGGACTGCGTAGAGGAGTGGGTCACCACAATATATATAATAAGGAAAACCATCAACTTGTTTGATTCGCACCAATAAATGTACCTGGACTGCGTAGAGGAGTGGGTCACCACAATATATTAAAAACCCTGAACTTTTATGAATCGCACCAATAAATGTACCTGGACTGCGTAGAGGAGTGGGTCACCACAATATATATAATAAGAAAACCATCAACTTGTTTGATTTGCACCAATAAATGTACCTGGACTGCGTAGAGGAGTGGGTCACCACAATATATATAATAAGAAAACCATCAACTTGTTTGATTCGCACCAATAAATGTACCTGGACTGCGTAGAGGAGTGGGTCACCACAATATATTAAAAACCCTGAACTTTTATGAATCGCACCAATAAATGTACCTGGACTGCGTAGAGGAGTGGGTCACCACAATATATTAAAAACCCTGAACTTTTATGAATCGCACCAATAAATGTACCTGGACTGCCTAGAGGAGTGGGCATTGGGCACCACAATAAAATATATAAAAAACCTTCAACAGGTCTGCATTACACTACACATACGGCTGCTCCTCCATCCTCTCTATCATATACATGTTGGAGTTTTAGCGTGTGACAACCTCTTGTTTTTGATAATGTCAGTGCATTTTGAATATTTTTCAATTTGCCCCACACCACTGAATGTACTTTATCTATGATACGCATCTATCTATCTTGACTGCGTAGTGTGGTGGCCCCGGTACACAATTTGGTACCGAGGCCACAATATAATTAAAAAACCCTCCACGTGTCAGAATTCCACCAAAAAAGGGTATGGACTGCGTAATGTGGTGGCCCCGGTACACAATTTGGTACCGAGGCCACAATATAATTAAAAAATTGGGCATCAACTGTCACCGTTGTTTAATATCTGATACACCTAAATATGGACTGCACAGTGGAGTGGCCCCGGTAGTAAATTTGTTGCCGGGGCCACAATACCTCCTCCAACTTCCAAGTGTAGTGTTTATAAAGACAGACAGCGTCGAAGTGTTATTAGTTGACTTTCTTAACCCTAAAATTGTCCCTGTTGCAAATATTCGTGCAATGGACAGTTACTTTTTTATTGAAAGACTCAAGCTTTCAAGTGTAGTGTTTATAAAATATAAACAACAATACAGTAGTTTTAGAGCACGTCAATACCTCTTGTTTTAAATTATGACAGGGCATTTTACTTTTGGTTTAATTTCTTGAATTTTGTTAAATTTGGTTTTAGTTTTTGAACATGGCAAACGACTGTTGATTGGTCATATAATGCAAAAAAAAAAGGTCCAAGATGGAATTGTCCTTGGGCCCTCACACCCACCCTTATGTTGTTGAAATAGGACATGCACACTTTAACAAACCAATCATTTCAGCGACAGGGCCTACCAAACAACTTTGGCTGAAATGATTGGTTTGTTTGGGCCCCCACACCAAAAAAGCTATTCATCTCTCCCTGTACAGACTAAACAGGCTCTACTGAGGCAAGATGTCGTCCTCATCCTCAACCTCTGATTCCTCTTCCCCTACAGTGTGTACTTCCTCCTCATCACACATTATCAATTCGTCCCCGCTGGACTCCACAACCACAGGTCCCTCTGTAGTATCTGGAGGGCAGTGCTGTACTTCATTGAGGAATTGATTATTCATTTTTATAAACATCATTTTTTCAACGTTGTGAGGAAGCAACCTCCTTCGCCGCTCACTGACCAGGTTCCCCGCTGCACTAAAAACTCTTTCCGAGTACACACTGGAGGGGGGACAACTCAGGTAAAATAGAGCCAGTTTGTACAGGGGCTTCCAAACTGCCTTTTTTTCCTGCCAGTAACAATATGGACTGTCTGACATGTCTACTTGGATGGTGTCAGCAAAGTAATCATCCACAATTTTTTCTATTGTGACAGCATCCAATGCAGCGAGAGTAGACATGTCTGCAATGGTTGGCAGGTCCTTCAGTCCGGACCAGATGTTATCAGCATCCCCGCCAGTGCCTCTTTTGGGAAAACTGAGCTTTTTCCTCGCAGCCATAGATGTGGAAGAAAATGAGGGTGGAGCTGTTGGCATGTCACGGTCCTCTTCAGAGGACAATCTCCTGACCAGCAGGTCTTTGCACCGCTGTAGACTTGTGTCCGCCGGAAACAGAGACACAACATACGCTTTAAACCGAGGATCGAGCACGGTGGCCAGAATGTATTCCTCTGACTTTAAAAGAGTGACCACCCTCGGATCCTGGCAAAGCGTACGAAGGGCTACATCCACAAGAGCTACATGCTTGGTGTAATCGCAATGGCTTACCAGCTCCTCCCTCACTTTCTCCAGCTGCTTCTGCAACAGCCTGATCAGGGGAATGACCTGACTCAAGCTGGCAGTGTCTGAACTGACTTCTCGTGTGCAAGTTCAAATGGCTGCAGAACCTTGCACAACATGGAAATCAGTCTCCACTGCGCTTGACTGAGGCGCATCCCCACTCCTTTGCCTATGTCGTAGGTGGCTGTGTAGGCCTGAATGGCCTTTTGCTGCTCCTCCATCCTCTGCAGCATATAGAGGGTGGAGTTCCAGCGCGTCACAACCTCTTGTTTGAGGTGATGGCAGGGCAGGTTCATGCTTTTTTGATGTGCCTCTAGTCTGCGGTAGGCACTGGCTGAATGCCGAAAGTGTCCAGCAATTTTGCGCGCCACCGCAAGCATCTCCTGCACACCCCTGTCACTCTTGAGGTAATGCTGCACCACCAAATTAATGGTGTGGGCAAAACATGGGACGTGCTGGAAATTGCCCATATTTAATGCCCGCACAATGTTACTGGCATTGTCTGACACCACAAATCCCCATGAGAGTCTAAGTGGGGTAAGCCACTGGGAGATAATTTCCCTCATTTTCTCTAATATGTTGTCAGCGTTGTGCCTCTTATTAAAGCCTGTAATACACAATGTTGCCTGCCTTTGCACAAGCCGCCATTTTGTAGTTGCTGCTACTGATGCAGCTGTTGCTGTTGCTGCGGAAGGGGATGCATCTACCCAGTGGGCTGTCACAGTCATATAGTCCTTCGTTTGCCCAGAACCACTTGTCCACATGTCCGTGGTTAAGTGGACAGTGGGTACAACCGCATTTTTTAGAGCACTGAGGACACTTGATCGTACTTCTCTGTACATTTTTGGTATCGCCTGCCTAGTGAAGTGGAATCTCGACGGGATTTGGTACCGGGGACACAATACCTCCATCAACCCTCTAAATCCCACTCCACTGATGGCGGACACCGGGCGCACGTCTAACACCAACATTGCAGTTACAGCCGCAGTTATACGCTTTGCAATAGGGTGACTACTATCGTATTTTGTGGTCATTGGCAAACGACTGTTGTTGACGGTCAATTGTTTTGTGAAAGACTTAGCGGTCTTACGACTTCCCCTCTGGGAAGATGACTGACTAACAGCAGCAACAGCAGCAGTGGCAGTAGTAGGCGTACCGCTGCAGGATTCCTCTGGATGAATCCCGTATTGAGGAGGACTCAGTCTGGCTGCTGACTTGGGCTGCAGGACTGAATCTGATGGAGATTGTGGAGGAAGTTGACGAGGAGGGGTGTTGCTGGTGTGTATCCAACTGGACCACGGGATTTAGGTGTCCCTGTACCGATGAGGGTCCTAGCCCTAGTTCCTGAACTAACCACTGAACTATGAAGGTTATTCAGGTGACGTATAAGGGAGGATGTTCCTAGGTGGGCAAGATCCTTACCCCTGCTTATTTGAGCTTTACATAAGCTACATATGGCCATACATTGGTTGTCTGGATTTGGATAAAAATAACTCCAGACCGAAGTGGTGCATTTTTTGGTCTTCTGACCAGGCATGACGATGGGCTTTTTCATCCCATGGACATCAGCTGTTTCCCCCCCTGGTGCCTCATTTACAATAACCACATCACCATCCTCATCATCAAGTTCCTCCACAGCGCCAGCTACATCATCAATAGCCTCCTCCCGAGCCACCTCTTCCCGTACAGTGATGGGAAGGTCAGGCTTGACAACCACCAACATCCTTGGACTCGCCTTGTGGATTTGTGATAATTTCTCTTTAGAAGGCAGAGTTGTTTGCTGTTTTGTTGCTGACAGCATAACTCTCTTCAATTGTTTGTAGGGGGGGGGGAGGAGGAGGAGGGCTAAGATCCGTGGGTGAAGCTGAACCACTAGTCATGAACACGGGCCAGGGCCTAAGCCGTTCCTTGCCACTCCGTGTCGTAAATGGCATATTGGCAACTTTATGTTTCTCCTCAGATGATTTTAAGTTTCTCTTTTTGCTACTTTTTCTTAACTTGGGCTTTTTGGATTTTACATGCCCGGTACTACGAGATTGGGCATCGGGCTTGGAAGACGACGTTGATGGCATTTCATCGTCTATGTCATGACTAGTGGCAGCAGCTTCAGCATTAGGAGGAAGTGGGTCTTGATCTTTCCCTACTTTAACCTCCAAATTTTTGGTCTCCATTATATGTAGCACAAGATACTGCAGAATGTGTGAACTTGGTAATATTGCAGTACCAATGGACTTATACTGCTGTATTGGTTTTGCAAATTTGGTTATAATTATTAAATATTATTTTTTTTTTAAATTTTTTATTTTTTTTTTACTTTTTTTTTATTTTTTAAAAACTTGGGAATAATGGGGAAATAACTATGCCCTTAGAAGCACAGAGCACAGGACACAGCACCACTGGACTGAACAGGACACGGCACAGGACCCAGCAGCACTACGGAACTCAGCAGGACAGAGCACAGGACACAGCACCACTGGACTGATACTGCAGAATGTGTGAACTTTGTAATATTGCAGTACCAATGGACTTATACTGCTGGATTGGTTTTGCAAATTTGGTTATAATTATTATATATATATATTTTTTTTTAAATTTTTTATTTTTTTTTACTTTTTTTTTATTTTTTAAAAACTTGGGAATAATGGGGAAATAACTATGCCCTTAGAAGCACAGAGCACAGGACACAGCACCACTGGACTGAACAGGACACGGCACAGGACCCAGCAGCACTACGGAACTCAGCAGGACAGAGCACAGGACACAGCACCACTGGACTGATACTGCAGAATGTGTGAACTTTGTAATATTGCAGTACCAATGGACTTATACTGCTGGATTGGTTTTGCAAATTTGGTTATAATTATATATATTTTTTTTTTAATTTTTAATTGTAATTTTTTTTTTACTTTTTTTTTTTTTTAAAAAACTTGGGAATAATGGGGAAATAACTATGCCCTTAGAAGCACAGAGCACAGGACACAGCACCACTGGACTGAACAGGACACGGCACAGGACCCAGCAGCACTACGGAACTCAGCAGGACAGAGCACAGGACACAGCACCACTGGACTGATACTGCAGAATGTGTAAACTTTGTAATATTGCAGTACCACTGGACTTTTACTGCTGAATGTGTGAACTTGGTAATATTGCAGTACCAATAGGCTTATACTGCAGGATTGGTTGTGCAAATTTTGTGGTAATTAAAAAAAATTAAAGTAGTTTTTGGTATTTTTTTTAAATAACTTTTTTTTATTTTTTTAAACACAGGGGAATATTGGGGAAATAACTATGCCCTTAGAAGCACAGAGCACAGGACACAGCACCACTGGACTGAACAGGACACAGCACAGGACCCAGCAGCACCACTGACCTCAGAAGGACAGAGCACAGCACACAGCACCACTGGACTGATACTGCAGAACACAGCACAGCACAGCACAGCACAGAACTAAACAGCACAGCACAGAACTAAACAGCACAGCACGAGATCTACCAGGACAGAGGACCACCTAACACACCCTCCCTCTA